>NW_009595440.1:0-25475 GCF_000690535.1 Cariama cristata
TTATCTTCCACGCACTTCAGGAACCTCTTAGACTGTCACCTTTCTGCTGTGTTGTATTTCCAGTAGATACCTGGGAAGTTAAAGTCTCCCACGAGAACAAGGGCCAGCAATTGTGAGACTTCTGCTAGCCATCTGTAGAACTCTTCATCCACCTCTTCATCCTGGTTGGGTGGTCTGTAACATCATGCGGTTATGCTCTGTGTAGATCTGCCTTTACTTTGTGCTTCCTTCTTCACGTGACCATGCAAAGGTAACAGTATTAAGATTTTGCCAAATACAGGAATTACAGTGCAAGAGTCTTTATAAGTTCAATGGCTGGGTCTGAAGGACATGCCCCAAGTCCTACAGTCAAGCAAAGTGAACCGAGAGCAGCATCAGGTCTCCTACCTCCTGGACCACCCTCCCACCCAGGCCAACATCCTGCACTGCTGCATGTCTGCAACCCAAGGGACTGACTGCTCCTGAGCTGTGTATCTCACTGTATGTTATGCTTTTATAATATCTAGCTGTAATGGGAGACTTCATTGACTCAGATCATTCCCCCTGCATCTGCATTTTCCTTCGTATGAGATACTTCATGGTGTTGTTCTTCCTCATGTGAAATGATTCCCATGGAGTCAACATAGCAGTGCTTTAAAAGTGGAAGTCCTCCACTTTGCAAGGAGTAATTTCTTTGCAAAATTATAAGAAATTACAGCAAGCAAGTTTTTTAAAAATGACTATGTAGTCATGTACTGATGAAGAATTTTCTGGGAAGGGAAGCACCAGCTGAGTCAGCCATTAAATAATCCTTCCAGACTATTTCTAGATTATTTGTAACGCTTGACAAAATATTACTAATATTAGACATTGCCAAACAATGTGTCAAATTGCCACTCTAATTACTCCACCAGAAACACAAATCCTTTTGCGGCCGATCACATTTGGATATGTTTGTAAAAACCCAATAACTTCTTTGTGTTATTTTTAAATTGTTGTAATTTTGTTTTAGATTTGCTGGCAGCTGTAGAGCTAGCATAGGGCAATAACCATTCTTTTCATCACAGCACACATTTAAACTGACATTTCCATCTATCTAGGGACTTTTAAAAATATTGTTTTTAAATCAGAATGCTTAACACATTCACATTTTTAAAAAAGTAATTTTGGCTCACAGTTTAACTTGTGATCTGTGCTTAGGATGCACAGCATGAAAATAACATTTTATTCTAGAAGTTTCCTTTTCTTTCTTGTATATGTTTGTTGGAGACAGTGAAAGTAAACTCCATTCTGAGGAATTAAAGGCTTTAATATTTTTAAATTGCTATCACTGTGCGAAAACCAGCAACATATACCAGAAACAAAATAATTTCTAAAGACCCAAAGAAGCGTTGTGCTATTACCCTCTAAATGTTGAAAATGTAATGGGTGTGTATTGGAGCCGTTTGTCAGCATTGGTGGGAACTTAAGATTTGTGGCAAGCTATTAATTCTCGCTGTAGAACACGGTGTGTCAGGCAGACAGTGAAGCTGGACTGGTTGGACTAACATCTGTGCTACAACAGCTGCTGTCAGTTTTGCATCATCTCCAAGGGATACCAAGTCTCTCTGTCCCTCTGGAACATCTGATGGCAATCCGTACAGCAACCTGAGCGTGACTTACTTTAGGCGAGACCAGAGGGCTCCCCTGCCCACCCACCCCAGCTCCTCGGGGACTTCCAATCTCCCTGGTCTCCACCACCGAGAAACGGGCTGCAGACACGTCTTGAGCAGGTTGGTATAAACCAAACCCCCTTGCAACCCTCTCTTGAGCCGTGCCTGCCTACTCTCAGGCACACTCACAGATCTAGACTGCATCTCAGGCTTTAAAACCTTTCCTTTAAAAGTCTTCTCCTCTATGCAAAAAGAAAAGGTATTGAAAAATGTTGCCTCCCTTAATGTTAAAAAACCCCACACTCCAGTTGTATAATCCATCCACACTGATCTTTTCTTTTAAATTTAGTAATTAAGTTTAGTCTCAGCTGAGAATCAGTACGCCAGATTTCAGCCTGAAGTGAAAATAAATGGTTGAATTATAAATTCCCCAAAATAGAAATTCAGGATGCAATCACTGACACAACCTTCATTTGGGCCCCTGTAGTATTATAAAAGACATTTAGTAAACAACAAGGTAGCTAATGACGCAGTAAGCATTTTCATACAGCACTTAGAGACAACTCACTACACATAATTAGAGTATTACTACAGTCATCAACTGCCTAGTACATCTGATAAAAAAAATGTCACCTGCCCCAAAATATGGTAGCAATTCCAGTTGCCTTATGTGCAAAGCCTTAAAAATCAGAGAGAACATGACAAAAACAAAGCTAATGACAGAGTTCACATCTTGATGTTTTGCAGCAGCATGGAAATTTGGAAACGAACATTTTTCTCTTCATTTGCTGAACTTTGTAATAAGTTCTTGTGGGGATTAATAAACCAAGGAAACAAAAATGTTGTGTCCATCCATAAGCAAACGTGTGGGATTATTTAATGTCTGGGCTAAGAGCCCGTCCTGTGAGGGCTGCATGAGATTGAAGACTGTGCGATGAAGCTTGGGCTCATCTTGCCCCAGGTTGACTATTCACACGCTGACCACATTTGTCACCCAGGCTTTTCTAACATGACATGTTGATAGATGTGACTCAGGAGGATGATTCATCCTCTTGAGGTGTTAACTTGGACGGGGTTGAACTGCCTTTGGGCGCGTCGGCCTCTCTGGCCTCTCTTGACTAGAGAGGGAACGAGATTATTTGTGTAATCAGACATCCAGCTCTGAAATGGCTAGAGTTAAAAGAGACAGATTCCACCCTAAATTCACAATTTCTACAGGTGATCTGTCTCATCCTTTTCTGAACGGAATGACAGAGCAATTCAAGTGATTGCTGCCATGGCAAATGCTACTTGTCCATGAGTCAGAAAGCCTGGAGCTTCCACCGCAAATCCATTATCACACAGCTGGAAAAATCTGTGTTAGCCTCTTGTCTTGCGCTGCACTCATCCTGCTAACCAAAATGTGGCATTTATGGAGTCCTCTACAAAGACAGATGTGTCCAAGTGCTCAGATCAGCACAGCACTATTCCCATGTATTTTCAAACATTCATGAAGGCGACAGGAACTCGGCAAGTAGATTAGCATCGGTGATGTGGAACCACAACGTACACATAAATAACACATTCAGTGAATAGTGAATAACTCCAGCTCTACAGGATCTTTGGCAGTAATGGCAGGATTTCAATTATTTGCATATTTGTTGGAAAAAAACAGTATTTTTCTCCCGTCAGAAAGTAATTCATCAGTTGCTTTTACACTTGGGGATAATTCAATGTGCATCCACAGGAATCTCTTCTTGGTCTAAATCTATTCAGTATTTTCACTTATGACTTGGATACAGCAATAGAGAGTAGTCTGTAAAAATTAAAATGCCACAAAACAGAAAAAATCCAAACAATCAGAATTCAAGATTACCATAGTAAAGTGAGGAAATGATACACATTCAGAAAGGTGAAATTCAAGTGGGGAGTAGCTTTCCATGCAGTGATACTTCAAGACGTACTGGAAGCAGGAGAACAATACATCAAATATGAGCCAGTATTGTGACTGCTGCAAAAGAGATGACATAATTTAAGAAAGGTCAGAGATGAACTGTGGAGGATGGAGGACAGCAGGAAGACTTTACAGGCTTTCAAAAAACCATGACTTTTCTGAAAAAGTTGAAAGATTTTTGTTTAATACAAGAAAGAGAAGACTAAGGGAGGCTGTTTCAGGGAGGGGAACCAGCAGCCAGTTGTTCTTGTCTGTTGAAAAAGAGGCAAAATGAGACCAACTCAATGGTAACAAGGGACATTTTAAGAATTCCTAATCGATATTCCAGGAGCAGTCTAGACAGACAAGACCTCCTTGTTTCCAGTGGCTCGAGTGTTACATTTTGCTGTTGCCACAGCAGGATAGTTGCCTAACTCGGTATTTAGAAGGATGTGTTTTTGCTTGGAGGCAACACAAGATCTGGGGTTTAACCATCTCTTGAGTCTCTTTCAGCTTTTCTTTTGGAGGATTTTTTTTTTCTGACTGATAACATCAAAACCCCCATATTTGTTCATTTAATACTGTTGTATGTCAGGCAAGAGTCACTTGGGGGAAGAAGAAACCTCTTTTGAAGTACAATGTGCGTGATAAAACATGGAAGACTGCAGCTGTCCTCTTGTCAATGGTGGCATGGATTAGAAAGATGTCATGAAAATACACACTTTCTGTTTAGTCATCGGGAAACAAGGGTTTCATGAGCTTGTATTTTCCATTCTTCTTGTTATTTTCCCCCCTCGGGGTAGTTCTTTTCCTCTTTTCGAAAGGCTCATGTTACCATGGGAAACATGACAGAAACCAGCGGGCGTTGTTAGCCTGGGAGATCTTGAATAATTTCTTATCTGAAAACATTTTAATTCCTAAGGTATAATTTTAAGGTGCTGATCCAAAGCCCATTGTAGTCTACGAAAGGCTTTTCATCAGAGTTGAATGCGTAAGAGTTAACTGATTACTCCTGTATTAACAAATCCCTGCAATGAGAACACAAAGGATATGCTGAAGAACACAGAAATAGCGCTTTTGCAGACTGAAAGAGCTGAGTTTATTAACAATGTAGAAAACCTTTGACTGAGTCAACAGAAAGCATTTTTCAAAGTGTTTGGCTCACACAATTCAGAAGTCGATTCACTGTCGGAATATTTGTTCTGGACTTGTCAGGAATCTATTGCAGAAGTAACAGCTCTGTTTGCAGAAGTCTCTGCTAAACACTACCACCATTTCTACTGTCGGATCAGATGTGCTTCTAGCCCACCATTTTTTCTAAATATGTAGATATTTTCTTGTTCTGCTTTTAAAATTGACCGGGTATCCATAAGGAGGACTTGGGAAAATAAGTCAACTTAACCTGATGCTTAACTGTTAACCTGCTAAAATACAACACAAAACTTCAGTGAACATTAGTTTACTTTCATTTTTGCATGAGTAACCTTCAGAAAGCTTCACAACTGTGTAATGTATGCAAACATTTTTTAAGAGAGACTGTTTCATCTTTTATTCTATTAATTCCTTTATCAAAGGGGAAGAGGAGCCTATGGGTTTATTTACATCTTATCAACAAGCAAAACATTGCAATCTAAAATAATCCCGAGCAGAAATCTGCCAAGAACATTGGGAAAACAGCTTTTCTTGCAGGTGTTAATGTGCTGAATCAGAAGTCAAGCCTCAGAAACAGACAGAGAGAAAATAAAGATATGTGTAATGCCTGACACACTGCAATTTTCATTTTTCCAAGATGAGCTTTCTAAATCTTACCCTAAAGTATCTGTTTGAATTTGGCTGAAGGTCAACATATTCTTTTTCTAAAATAAAGAGTATTCAATTACCCTATACATTGGGGAGCTAATGCAAGGACAGTTAGTGAGATCACTACAGAAACATGAATATTAAACAGTCAATATTGCGTAACTCTTGTTGCTGTCCCGGGATCTGATCCAAAGTCCACTGGGATCAATCGAAGGACCAGCACACTCAATCCAAAGGGGTTTGGTTCAGCCCCATATATGCATGTACTTTCTGGGCAGACCCATGATTAAAGTGAAGAGTTGGAGATGGCCGCACCAGCTCCCAGCACCCATCCCAGCCCAACTGAGCCTGCTCCAGCCAGCACGTCCTCCTGGGAGACATCAGCTTTGCTGTAACACAAAATCTGGCCTTTCTCATCAGTTATCTGAGTTTGCTGAACAATTGCAATCCATTCCTTAAATGCTCTAGTTCTTCTATCAGACTTTATGGCAATTATAAGTGCAATCGGTATTACTGTGTAGCTCATAATAAACTATCGCATAAGACAAAGTTCTCAAATGTGGTAGGTAATCTGTAGTTTAGAAGATATATATATACCCAGACAGTCAGAGATACATGCACAAGCATGAATTTAAAAGTGTAATTACCCTGAGGCACTTCATGAGCTACCAGGTAACTCAGACCAGCCTGGACACCGGTGTCCAGTAAAATAAAACACTCACAACAGCAAAATGCACATACCTGCCCCAAAATAACAGCTAGTTACATAGATGCACATTTTCAGTTTAGATCTGGCCATTTCACATCCTGAGTTAGACTTCAGCTGACTAACTGACTTCAAATATTCAATTACCTTTTGTTGATAAGCAACTCCCTAACTGAGTAGTAACGTCAGAATCGAGAATGGCCTCTATGGATGATGGAAAGAGACAGGTGTCTAAATATCTCCCTGGAATGAGTTTTATGTTGAAGGTACTTGATTTTTTTGTTTCATTGTGGAATAACTTTTCATTTGAGAATCAGATCTGGATCCTTATTTGCTGCAGGCAGTACATATTCACTTACATATCAGAAGCCAAAATAGACCCCAACAATAGAAAGCATGAATAACATTTTAGAGAAAAATACCTGTGAAATCTTTGTATTTCAGTAAAATTACCATTCCTCCTCACCCATGCCCCTTTGCAGGTTCCCGTATTTGCACCTGCAGCTCCATCCTGCCTCTGGTTAGCAATAACGCAGGGAAATAGCTGTCTGTCTGTGGTGAGGCAATGTCCACTGTAGCCAGTGGAGATGCTACCTGTCCTGTGGCCATCCCAATTCCAGCGCCCTTAGAGATCAGAAAATTTAAAGATCATCCCCCCAAAGCCATGTATCTGAAACTCCCAGATCATGTCTATGCAGGCAGGCTCGGGAAGATGGGGTAAACCACATGGCCGTGTGAAGTCAACGGGTATTTTTCAAATTATACTAAATCTCTGCGTGAAGTCTGTCATTTGGGAATAGAGTGACCTTGGTTCACTGTAGCTTAATCCCCCTCTAATCTTCCTCTCTAAGGCAGGATTACAGTACAGTGAACCAAGAAATTTCTCCTCCTGGATGAGAGCTTCCATACAGGAGTTTAACGTGTTTTTAACTCTCCTGCACTGACCCTGTGCTGTGCAGCCCCGCTGCCTCTCCTGGCAGCATCCCCAGCAAGGCACCGGGCTGGCTCCCCTCTCCTATCCATTAGCTCTACCTTATTTTTCAAGAAGTCTGTTGAAATTAATGGGACTATTGGGAGAACATGGCATAATCTGGCCTGATGTTGTAAAATGTTGTATGTCCTGAATTTCATCCCAGAGGAAAATTTTTGCAGCCAATTATACAGATGGACTCGAATGTGTTTATTTTGTTGTTGTTGCTGAACGGCAATATTCTACTTAGACATTTTAATAGATGTGAAGAATAGTATACATTTAGCATGTGGGAAGTGTATAGACAAAATAGTTCCAATTTTCTGATGTTTTAAGGTACTATGCCTGCCGTCAGCTCACAACAAATCAGGTGCCAAGGAGGTCCTCCCTGGGTAAACCTCTCTGTAGCGAAACCAGTATTTTAGTGTTACCTAATGAGATATTGGATCATTAGAGAAATGTTAGTTTCCAAGGAACAACAGGAGCAATTAATTTGGTCTCCCATCACAGAAGGTTGCAGCACATGCTTCTTTAGGGAGAATAATACATCACAAGGAGCCTCAAGCAGGACCTGTGGGCTGCTGGTTTGAAACCGTAATGCTTGTAGAAGACTTGGAGTCATTTAAAAATTTAACACTAGCTCGTGTTAAAACCGATGACATGAATTATTTGAAGTCTTGGTAGTATTAAGGTAAGAGGAAAAACTTGGCAGAGACTTGTAGTCTATGCAGGAAAAAATGTATAATGGCTCATGTATCTAATTAATTTTAAAAGTTTGGAGTTTTAAATTGGTTTATTTTCTTGGTTCTGACCTTTACTAATGGAAGATTTTACCTAAAATAAAAAATACATACAAGTACAACATAAAGATCCCAGTCTATGAGTATTAGCAGTAAATATTTTTAATGCAAACTTGGAATTGCTTTTAAGTTAAGAAGCTATCTACAATTACTTTAGTGAAGGTGCTTACATGGTGTGAAGACCTGAACCAGTCCTCAGCTAATTCAGCTTTCTGCTGACTACAGGTGATATTAGATTAGGCCAAATGAGCTCTCAAGACTATCATACACATCTCATAGGTTAAGAACAAACCTGAACCCTGGTGTAAACCAACATGCTTATTGCCAATTTGGTTTTAGACATTGCGGTCAGAGATCTGCTCCTCATTAAGGCTACCCATGTGGGGTAACACAAGCACATTTTAATGACTAATAAACTGACTCTGAGAGATTTTAAGGTTTTATCTTAAAGGTATGTAGCAACACCTGAACCCCAGATGTTCTAGATCTTTGACTCTTTGCTTCAAATGTTAGACAGATTTCATCTACAGGTGAGCTTTCATCCATGGACCAAAAGTTTTACTTTATCTACAGGAGTATTGGCAGATTTGGATCACTTTTCTGTGTTGAGTATAAACTGCTGAAAGTTATAGAATCATAGAGTCATTTAGGTTGGAAAGGACCTTTAAGATCACCGAGTCCAACCATTAACCTGGCACTGCCAAGTCCCCCACTAAACCATGTCCCTAAGCACCACGTCTACACGTCTTTTAAATACCTCCAGGGATGGGGACTCCACCACTTCCCTGGGCAGCCCATTCCAGTGCTTGACAACCCTTTTGGTGAAGACATTTTTCCCAATATCCAATCTAAACCTCCCGTGGTGCAACTTGAGGCCATTTCCTCTCGTCCTATCACTAGTTTCCTAGGAGAAGAGACCGACCCCCACCTGGCTACCCCCTCCTTTCAGGTCGTTGTAGAGAGCGATCAGGTCTCCCCTCAGCCTCCTCTTCTCCAGACCAAACCCCCCCAGCTCCCTCAGCCGCTCCCCATCAGACTTGTGCTCCAGACCTTTCACCACCTTCGTTGCCCTTCTCTGGACACACTCCAGGACCTCAAGGTCTTTCTTGTAGTGAGGGGCAAGTTATATTTCAGAACAGGAGGTTTGAGATATTTTTTTTTTTAATTTGTCTATGCTTGTATGCATGTTAAGAAAAAAAATAAATTGTTTCTATTGCAATGTTTCTACTGTGATATTGACATTCAGAAGAAATCAATACAAGACTCTTCCACTGTTGACTGTAGAAGAGAAAGGCATGCTGCTATTTTCAGTAATTGAATTTTTGTTTAATTTGTGAAGGTAACACAGCAGCTTAAAGAGCCTCCCCACTGCGTGCAAGGTACATGCTACTCCCTTGGTCTGCTGATATGTACGGGAAAGGGCAGTCCACCAAGCATAAAGGACCAGTGCCATTCCCATTAACCTAGGGAAACTGTTCTGTGCCGTGAAAAAATCAGCTTTTACATAGGAGTGATGCAAGCACTTGTTTGTCCAGTGGGTTTCTCGCTGTTCTCCCACTATATTTTTGAGCACTTTTATGTCCGGCGGGTCTCTCGCTGTTTTCCCACTGTATTTTTGAAAACCCTGAAAGTAGTGGGGAAAACTCTGCTGAGAAGGAGGGTTTGTACCCTGCGGCAGGAGCGTGCCTGCCTGGGACAACCTCTCCACCGGAGACCGTGCCAGATGTGGTTCCCCCTTCTCCGCTAAAGCGTCAGGGAGGAGGAGGATTGACAGCAGTAATATTTTGTAACCTGCAGATCCCATGCAACCCATACAGCTTTCAGTGGCGCTTCTATTGCAAATAAGAGAGGGTTACATGGATATATTTTACAGCTCAGTTCAAATGCTCTGGTATATAGAAAGTGCCACTTTTGTTCTCAGTTTTAAGAAGAAAAATTGATATCTCCTATTACAAATTCAAACAATCATTGGGATTTAGTGCCAATTAAGCTTGAAATGTAAGAAAACTAACTGGAAGCAGCTAGCCACTTGGAAATTTGTAGGCCTGGGGAAAGGACAAGCTATGCTGGTGTAGGAGATGGGGTGGCTGCCGTTGTTGTTCTTGCAGAAGGACTCGGACATTGCTCAGTTGATGGCAGAAACTGCCTTGCAGCTTTAAGCTCTTCAGCTGCAGGCAATGATGACATCCAAATCACCTGCCTGTCAGCCCTCCCTTGAGGTTTAGATTTGCCCAGAACTGAGTATTGTGGCAAAAGCCCAGGACCATCCTTTGCTCATGGAGCAGAAGAGAGGCTGTAAATAGCCATAACACAGAGACAGGTTTTGCAGGTAAAAAATAGTCTCTCCAGGTCAAAGTTTGGTGGAGGGTTTGGGGGCCTGAAATTCCTTATGGCTGGAACTTTCTGAAAGATATTAAAAAAAACCAACCAAACAAACAAAACAAAACCCAGAACAAACCCCAAAAAGTCACTGCCTGAGTCTGGGGCCAAAGGAGATTGTCAGTTGTAAGGAAAATGGTGTACTGCAATATGAAACACATCTACTATTGGACTGGCAACTTCTGAGACTGCAATATATCCACTTTCTCTTGGACACAAGATCAATTGTGAATCCCTCCTGAGCACAGAATTATGTCTCTGAGTCTCAACCTCAGTTGACAAGATTTCTTTTCCCTGTGATTGTTATAGCAAGTTTAAAAACCTGAACCGCATTTTTCTTAGGTCTGCAGAGAACCTGAAATGATCATTACAAGCATATGAATTGTCTCAAGCACAGGAGTAAAAACCAACATGGCAATTGAATTGTCAACGCTGCCAAAGTGTCTTAGCCACTACCGATGTTTTAGCAAAATCACGAGTACAGAGCTGATGACATTTATGGCACCATCCAAAAGTCTTGGCACCAAGACCCATAACCGCACTGTATGCAGCTGTCATAACGTACGATTGTCAGGTTTTATTCCAGCCCCTATGAGCAGTGACTCAACAAAACACTGGACATCAATAAAAACCCATAAATCTGAAAAGTGTTCAAGGCCAGGTTGGATGGGGCTTTGAGCAACCTGGTCTGGTGGGAGGTGTCCCTGCCCAGGGCAGGGGGTTGGAACTGGGTGGTCTTGAAGGTCCCTTCCAACCAAACCATTCTGTGATTCTATGATTCTATGAAAACCTGAATTGATTTCAATACATTTCAAATGCCTCAATTCAAATAATTTTACTATTAGTTTAAAAATAATCAGTTACAAAACCTGGATGTGTCTGCACGGTGGTGGAGTGTGAGATGGTCACACTAGTTCATGAAGGTGGAAGGTGCTAAAAATACCTCATGTACTGGCCACCTTCCTCTGCTGAGCTGCACTTTGTTCTGAAAATTTATTTAACAACATGTTTAAGGTAAAAAGTATTAATTGCATTATCATCATGTAGCTATATTTGAAAAAGTAATGGAGGGTACAGATAATCAGTGATCGCTATTCTGAAAACATATTGACGTACAGTATCACTTCCAGCTTATCTGTGCGTTTAAAAAAAAAGAGGTGTGATTCTTTCTGTGTTAAACCCTAGTCAAAACCATTTATTAACCAGCTGGTGGCAGTGTTTTCATTAGGAAAAGATAAAAGGTATCGCACTCATTTTCCATAAAATCCACTCCTTCAGCTATTAAAGTGAAAGAATCTTACTTGTTACTTGTTTTCCCCCATTAAAATTCTAAGAAAATCCATACAAGAAATAAAAACCTTCAGTCACTGCCGCAGAATTGTCTGCTTTTAACAGGTTATATAATGTCAGGAGAGCTCAGATATGTTTTATTTCCCTTTTGAGCTTGGTTGTTGTTTATGCTGCCAGAACGCTGCTTTGTTAGAGGAATCCTTGCTTTTCTGTGCAAGTTAGTTTAGATTTTGAACAGAGATGTTAAGAACGAAATAAAAACATGACAGATTTAATATTGGTTTCTACCCACTACTGGGCATTGTGATTTGAAAGAGAATGTTAGAAATTGTTTCTGGAAAACAAGAGTACTGCAGTATTTCCTTGCTCTCCCCACACATTCAGCAATGGCGTGTTCCCATCACTCTCCTGAATCTTAATTTGAACCGGATCAGAGCTGTGTGGAGGAGAGCTTCATCTCTCCTTATGGTATTTATGAAAAAGAAATAATGATTAATCAGCATTTATCAGAAATAACTTACAAAATACAGACTGCCTTATCTGGAAATACCTCTCACATGCTCATCCCTCCCAAGCTTCCAGCAATGAGCCTTGACATGCGATATTTACAGATTTTTCCATCCTGAAATAACAGGTACCAAGAATACTACGTGATAACTGAAAGCTATCCTGACCCCTCTGATTGAGAATAACATCGCACTCCTACTCCAAGGAATCAAACACTCCTCCCCATATGTGATAGCCATGCCATCTGCACTAGCTCCATCTGCTAACAGGCATCTTAAGCCTACACATATGTACCCAAAACTGATGCCAATACGTGTCGGAACACCTCCTTTATGTCTGGGAATCACATTATGCTATAGCTAAGATGTAAAAAAAGAAACGCTTATTATAATGCATAAACACCTTCCGCAGCTCGGGTGCAGAGCCAGCAGGACCATTAACTGCGGATCCCAACCATTGCACCCCCGCGCTCATGCTCTCCCTCTACAACCCCCCATCGCTCCTAAATTACTGCAGGCACAGTAGCTGCAGGGCTAATGCCTCCATGTAGGACATAATGAGGTTTAGGAAAGACTCATGACCCACCGTAAATACCTGCACTGCAGTGTGGGAATGGCCAATTTAGATGGCAGTTCTCCAAGGTTGGGCACTTCCCTCTCCTTTTAGCACCGTGAGTACTCATCTTGCTTTGGATTATCTGAGAATCGCAGAAAAACAAAGAATAAGCACTTATTAACTTCAATAAATGTGCTAATTTTTTAGAGACAGGCACTTAGGTAGTTTGCTAAACTGGGTGATCTTTTCTATAGGTTGTGGTCATTGGCTTTCAGATTGGGTTTGCTTCTCCTTTCTTATACAGTAGACCAGAAACTCAAGTGCAAGGAATCTTGGGATTAAAAAAATAACATTACTAAATGGGAAAAACCAAACAGACGGGTATATGTCACTTCAAAAGAGGAAATGTGTCATTCAGTTTAACAGAAAGGTCAAAGAGACATTTGACTTCAATGGCTCTGAAGCTCCTCACTGCGTCCAGGGCTGGGGAGGATGCGGGGCGCGAGCAGCAGCAGCTCCCCGGCCGCCCGTCCAGGTGCTCGGGTGGGTGAGCAACATTGATCTGTCACCCAAAGGGGAGTGGACCAGGGAGCTTGACAGGCAAGCTGGCAGGAAATCTTCCGAGCTGTGACTTTGTCAGGATTGATGGATTTTCACAGATCACCACATTTTTAATGATTTGGCATTTTCCAATGGGAAACTGTTTGGAGATTTCTGGCCAGCCCAGTTTCATTCCCTTTGGGGTTTTGTTTCATTTCTGGCCTTTTTCAGTGCTTGATGAGAGAAAAATTTCTGCAGAGATTGTAAATGTTTGGAATAAAATTAGCCCATAAAACCCCCTAGGATGTATGTTTCATTATTCCTTTCTCAAGTTAGAAAATACAGTAAATATTTCTCAGTGAATAAGTCATTGATGTTTCAATCGTGTTTGAATTTGCATCCACCTTGGTGTTCTTTCCCTGTGCATATTCCTATGAGCTGGCTAAATGAACATAAAATTAAGCATTGCAGCCAGGAGTGTTTGTGGAAACACATTGCTTGTTTATTCCCCAAATGCTTCTCCATGGTTAAGTAGCCACGATCCCAGGGTGAGAGAGAAGCCAGCATATGATCTGGTAGTCACACCATCAACGACCCAGCCTGAAATCCATAGAAATCTGCTGTCAGTCAACAATGGAAAACAAACTCAAAAAACATGGTGGCGTACGAATCACAAAATGGCAGAAAAGATGATGTGTATGTAAACAGAGTGGGAGCTCACATCACGACTCGTGTCTTGTGTTCATTAATCTTTGTTCTTTATTCACTTGCATATATTAATGCGAACATTGATTTTTTCTTTTTTTTTTTTTTTGGTATCTTTGATATTTTTATAGTACTTTGTTGCAATAGGAAGCTGTAACAGATCCAATACATGTTTACTTTACTTCATCTGTGTGTTTTGACAATTGGCATCATAATATAAAATATTTTATATTTAGAGTCTACCTTTTCATGGAGAACAACTTTTCAGACAACCACAAATTAACACTTTGAGTTTTTTCTTGTTGCTAACGGTACTGCTTTGTTTTGCCTCCTAAAGTGTCTTCTGTAAGAACACAAGCAGCTGGAGAAGCTGACAGCAATGGGATGGCACCACTTAACATAGCTGCTCTAAATATCAGAAACCTTCTGCAAAGTCCTTGCTGGACCCTGGTTAGTCTGAGTGACAGTTCCCATCCCATAAATGTGAGGTTATGATGTTGCTGAGATATTTGCACTATCACATTCCTCAAGGACATGCATCATCTCACGGGTTTCTCACGGATTCAACACCAGAAAACCTTGGGACCTCTTTTCTAAACTATTCACTGGAAAGATGATGGTACAGAGCAGTTCAGTTGTTACTCCATGCCTTTCAGTGCCAGTTGACTTTTGCCGCTAAAATAAACCTGAAGACCTGCTTGCCCACAAGCCCTCCCTCAATCACTACTAAATGTGCATACCACCGAAAGACAATGAGGAAATGGCTGAATTCTTATCTGGGGGAGGATTTTCAAATCAAACAGAATGTGAGGCTCAGATTTGGCTTTTACTGGGTCCTGGCATCTCAACTCCATTTGATGCTTTTGAAATCTCCAAATTTGCAAATGTTCCTCTGTTTGCTTTTCTACTCAAAATGCTGCTCATCCAGAGAAGTCATGACCAATCGTTATTACTCTCCGTAGCCTTTCGCTGCCTTTTCAGTCCCCTTTGGTTGGCTTTGTTGACGTTAGAGGGCAGCCTTCCATTTTACTGCTTTTTTTCAAACATATTTTAAATAGTGCTTACTGCAATGTGCAGAACCGCCAGTGCTTTGGCAGGCTAGGGGTGAGGGGAGAAACACGTTCAAAACAAAATGATGTCATTTTCATTTTAAAAACTACTACAATTCCGTGAATATATTCTCTCAAATATCACATTTGCATGATCTTTGTATAGCTAGGAGAGTATACAACTTAGAAAAATGTAACAGATATTAACCATTTCCCATTGCAATAGCTATCTATGAGGGCTCGGTGATTTCCCAGCAGACACTGGAGTGAATTAATGCAATGCAGCCGTTCCTTGACATTGCAGGGTATTAAACTAGAGTAGCTAAAGGTGACTACTCTGCACCTGAGTTTTGTGATGAATATCTCTACAATCCTACGATCTCTTAAATTCACTTCAAGAAGCGTTTTGAAATCAAAGACAAGCCAAAAAAAAAATAAATTTTGAAGACTAAAAGTTGCTTTAAAATGCATAGGAAATGTATTTCTGAATCAGAGACTAAGAAATGTCTCATCGTCATAAAACCATAAACCATCGATAATGCCATTCCAACATTCAAAGTGGTAATATTCATATATCAAAGCTGAGGTGCTCTCAGCTTCCAAATTTTTTAGGATGGTATTCATCTTTATGACAAAAATAATTATGGAATGCTAACCTGCAGCGACTTCAAACTCACGGAGATAAAAGTACTATGTCTCCCATCTCCAGTCCCACCAAATTTAAAAAGCTAAGCTTGTGATCATGAAAATGAAGAGCAAAATATACATACGTCATAGGCTTTTACGTCTCTGGTAACTTATTTTTTTCCCTGCAAGTCTGCAAGACAAAAGAACACCCCAAAATATGGAAATTCAAGGATCCAGTTTTCGCCTATCCTTGCTCCTCTGCACATCTCCTCCTTCATGTCATCACATTCTGGTTATCCATCGGTCCCACAGTTAGTTATCATGTGCGCTACAGTGCTGCTGACATACCAAATTAATTTGCACTGGCTAGACATCACACAAATTCCAAATAGAGAGTGTGTACCAGCCCTGGCAGCAGAAAATCACATCAGTGTAACATGGGGGGAAAAAAGGACAAGTTCGTATTTTTTGGATGTAAGACCCAAGTGCAGAAATGCTAAATAACCTGCCCAAGGTGACATGGGCAGTGCGGGGAAGCTTCCTTTAGGAAAAGGAGAAATCATTCCATTCTTTTAATTGATTTTTTTTGCAAGGCTCCGTGTCAGAAGTACTGCGCTCCTACCTGGGCTCAGCAGTCCTGGGTTTGTGCCTCTGCAACCCCACAGCATAAAAACCGAAAGAGAAGAATCTCTTCACTCTCCCCCACTGGCATGTGAAAGTCATTGTTTATTTATGGTAAAATTGAACCATTTCCTGAAGGTCAAGAATCTTAAAAGTAACTCTCAGAAATAAGAGTTTTCATACACTCTGAGACAGGATCCCCTGGAGAGCGGTTGTGTTTGCTTTTTCTTCCCAGTTTTGTTCAGTTAGTCATGAACAAGTACTTACCTCGCTGCTGGTACTGACCATTGCTGTATTTAACAAGGCATTGAGAAAAACATACAACGCACTGGGGGGTCGCTAAAAAAAAAGTGTAACGCAAATCTACTGGAACATCATTTGCAGTGACCATTGGTAAACGCCAGTATTTTAATGGTAACTACTACATATCTTGTGGAGACCTAATGAAGACTAATTTCTTTCATGCTTTGCACAACATAAAATTTCTGCATTTGTTGGAAACACAGTTTAAAAAAATAAGTAAAAAGCTACTGGCATCATCTGAAAAGCCAGATTCTGATACCATCACGGACATATCAATGGTTGACATGGAAAAGGATATAGATTTGTGAAGTCAAACTCACAGAGTGGAATTCCATCCTACAGCAGCCCAAAGGGCGGTGGCAGAGGCCCGGACCTTGTCCCTGCCCCGTTCCCTGTCCTGCAGAGGAGGAGCTGTAAGGAACGAATGCAAACGGTGTGGTGGTAATGAATAGCTATAGCGTATATTCCCCCACTAACTCTGCAAGCACTGAGACAAACACTTTACAATTAATGTGTCAAACAAAACTGTCTTCAGCCATGGGACTCTTAAAAATACTGTTTTTTTTAATGCTGTATGACTATATCCATCTAAAATACAAGGTATTTTACATAAATAAAAAGTGAAATAATTGAATACGGCTTAGCAAAATGTTCACATTAGCCTAGTGAGCAAAACATCTAGTTTTCATTTTAAGGCTATGGCATCTATGGTATTGATAATTAAGTGGTGTGACAGACTCAAAGGTACAGACTGGGTGACAGAACAGCACGAGCAAGGCAGTGAGAGCTTGCACAGTGCCAAAACACCCGATTTCATTCTGAGACCGTAGCGAAGATAAATGTAACTCATTTCCTTAACACAAGCATGTAAATGACACGTTATTTGTTGATCATAAGGAGTGATTTGTAAAGTTCAAATACCCGAATATGCAAATTGACATAATGCTTTACATGCAAAAGAGCAAACTATCTAAACTAACTGCCATGGAGCAGACCTGAACCTGCTGTATATCTCATTCTTATGCACACCCTTTTCCTATGCTGGAAAAACGCACCATGCAAAGACAACAGTGCATCCCAAAGCACTTGGGCACCAAAAGCAATGATTTGGTGGCAGAAATTTAGAAAAACGCCAGTTTGATACAAAAATAGAGAAACTGGTTGGGCTTTTCAAAGTGCTTTAGTGGCCTTCTGTGAGAAGGCTGGTTACATTATTCAAAGTATTTGCAGATAGGCAACGAAAAAAAAAAACAACCCACATTTGCAAGTGGGAAAAGATTTTTTGGTTTATAAGTATTTTTTCATAGACCAACTACATCAAGTCCACCCACATGGGTCATTTGTCTTCTTTCATTTAAGGTTGTTTAAAGTAATCAACAGGATCTCCATACATCAGTTAGCATACTTCATTATGTTCAGCAATCAGGATTTGGCCTTAAATTGCTCTATAAGCTCCTCCAGTCAATTTTCCCACATTGCCTCAAGTAACTGTAAGGAATATCATTAATAAATGAACATGATTAGATCACATAGCCAAAAATAACCAACGATAAGATAGACTATAAATAGTGTATTAAGTAAAATTTGTTTTCTTCCAATTGTGCTATTTTCTTGAAAGATGCAGAAATATAGCACTTGTCATTGTCTTGCACTTCTCGAGGACAGACAATACAATAGCGGCCACAGCCCAGCACTCAGGGCTAGCCTGTACTTGAACTTCTGATGTCAAACCATGAAAATGAGTTGATAATGAGCAGTCAAATAGCTTGTCCCCTTGACTGACACATCGCTTCTTTGCATTGTGGTGCACCCCAGCCAGCACCAACTGCTGTCTAATGAAGTGAATGACTTCGTCTCCTTCTTGATGTGCCATACTGTCTTGCGCAACAAGAATTTTGCCATATTTTGAATGTGAAAATGAATTCAAAACTGAGAAACATGAAATGAAGTGGCATTTCACAGGATGCACTTTGCCAGGCATCACTGAGCAACATAAAATATGCTCGTGACTGTGCTGCTCCCATCATCCAGGAAGCTAACAAGACGCACATTGCCAGCAGGAAGGATTAATTTGCAGATCTGGCTAAAACTAAAAAGCAGAAAGACCAGCAGAGTCAAAGACATCCCTTGGCATAATATGGGGAAACCAAAAGGCACACCTGTCCAAGAAGCCACGTTCCGTTCTTTTATCCAAAATATGTGAAGTATAGCAAAAGCCTGTACAACTTCAAACTGAGAACATGGCATATCTCTAACACATTTCCAGATAATGGAGAATGTTACCACAGCTGCCATTCAATGGCTTCAAAGAAATCGTTAATAGAAACAGTGGGACAGTTCAAAATTAAGACAGCTAAATTTATAGCCCGAAAGGAGATGTCTGTATGTGAATTGTATGTCCAACCTCCCACCGCAGTCAGCTGAGCTCTGTCTGGTACGTTTGATGTATCGATGGGTTTTCCAAACCCGTGCAGAGATGCACTGTTCAGAGACACTGCATGGCTGTGTGTTGCAGACCGTGCTGAGAAAGACCCATCAATCACTGCAGATGGACATGAGTCTGAAGACCCGGGCATGGAAAAGGAGCTCCATCAACAGGCTCCTACCAAAATATTTCATGACTGCAGGTCTTTGTTTAGTGTAAAAATATTCTAAAACAGCACTGCGGAGAATTATCAATGAAAACGTCAGTGGAGAAGAGCAAATACCACTAAAGGGCAATGATCTTTCCTCAATGGTCATTTTTACTTGTACATATTCTCCCTTTCCTCCTGTATTTTGAATCGCGTTGAGATCTGTTTGTTCTTTTTGTTTACTTTATGATTTTTACTTGAAAACAGAGTAAACAAAACTTAGCAACATGCATAACCATCATCTAGTTGCTAATGTACTTCATATTTAAGAAAAAGAAAAAAAAGTGGTGAGGGGATTGAAATCACTCTAGAATAATGCTCACTCTTGTAGTTGCATCTCTGTGTTTAACAATAAATTTACACACGCATGCCTGTAGACCTTTGGTTTATCCACGTGTCATGCTACTAATTATGAAGCAATGACTGCTAATGAAGACACGGAGCCAACCGCAATGGCCTGGGCTCCTCACGGATTTCCCAGCTCCAGCATTTGGCTGTAGTTTTGAAATGCCAGTGGTGCTGTGGTCCCCAAATTGAGATACGGTGGGCTAAAAGAAACAATAGGTACCAACCACAAAAATCAGTGAGGATGCTTTCTGAGAAGGAAACTCTATTAGTGCACATAGCTGCTGTGAGGTGCTCAAGGGTTGCCATAGAGATTCACCGGATTCATTCGACCGACCGTAAGAAGAGAACACAAAATACTCTTACCGTTAATACGCTGAATGTCTGATCCAAAGCCCATTGAAGATGCTCAGTAGCTTTCTGTTGACTTCAATGAGTTGTGGATGATGTCTCGAGAGCAGCACTTGATAGCTCATTTCTTATCGCATTGAGCCCTTTTATGTCCTCTGAAAGGTTCATACTGAAGACTTTGAGAAGATAGGTGTCAGTTGATCAAGCTTCTAAGATATGTTTAATTTTAAGCATAATCAACCCAATGACTTCAAATCCAGTAGGGTATTAGAAGAAGAAGTCTTTCTATCACCACAAAGGCAGAAAAAATCCCCCTGGCTCTAAAACCAAATACCGGAGTGAAGTCTGATATACAGCTGTATCATTTTTTCAGTCAACAAAGTTTGGTTATGCTGACTACCCATTGCATGTTAGGGTAGAACAATGAGCTCAGCTTGTTTTCTTAAAAAAATGTAATGCCATACTGTTTCACTATTAAAAATAAATTTAAATATAGTGAAACATGCTGTCAGATTAATAAAAAGCATATCTTTGACATTTTTTTATCTTTTTCCAAACTCTTTAAACGTTTAAGCAGACAGCTCATCAATGACATATTGCATAAACGCTTCACTGTTAGAAGTAATTTTTTCATGATGAATCTTTAAAGTGCCAGAATATCTGATAAGTTAAATTTTGATTTTCTTTATATGACAAACGCTTAATAGTTGTCTTGGAGTCTTTCTGCACTATGATTTTTATCTGTATTTTATTACGGTAATAATAACATCTAATATACTCTCTCATATCTGTCTTGTTCTTTCTTAAGTTCAAAATTATATCCACAGCTAAAAGCAGCAAGAGACTTCTTCCTTTCTTCCGCTCCGTATTTTAGAGGCAATAAATTACCATCTACAGGCAAATAACAGCAAATTAGGAAATCTAAACGTGAGAGATATATATATATACTTTAATATATGCTGGGTAATCAGAAAACCAAGTATTGGTATGTCATTACAACAACTAATTTTCAGTCTCGCAAGTAAATTAGATGCTATTACATCAGGCTATTTAATTGCCTTTCTTGCCAATAATCTGTGAAGAAGAAAAAAATGTTAATTCTTCCTCCTGTCTTCAGGCAGATTTCACTCGTTCATATTTTACTAGAGTTGTTCTTTTCATTTTCACCTAGTGCTGAACCTCACCTGCCGCCTTCAAAGGCACAGATCTTTTTGGGAGCAGAGGAGCAGCAGGCAACGTACAATAACATGCTCGGCCCTTTGCAAGGTGCCCTTCCAGGGGTGGGGATGGGGGATGCAGGACGGTGGCAGCCTGATCCTAGCGCTCAGGGCAGGCTGGCTGCTAAAAATAGTGACTGCTATGCTCAAAGATGGCTCTCATAGCCCAAAGACAGGGACTCATTAGTGGAAACTTATATCCAAAGGTAGATAGGAGAGCAAAGTAGGTTAAAAAATCCCTATGGAGTCAGGGATTCTGCATGTCCTTTAAATGCATTTTAATGTCTTTTGCCAAAGGGTGCACAATCAAAAAAAAAGAAGAAAATACATAGTATTACTAGCTCAAGGTTGAATAAACTATGGCAGCTGCACTTTGAATGTGCAGGTGTAGAGGATGCCTCTCCCCCAGCCTCGTCAGGGAATGAGCATCTCACCCATTTGTTTGGCAGTAGCTGGAGTAATGGACGATGCGGTTGAAAACAGCTTGTAAACCTGGGAATTGGATTCGCTGTGAAATCCACAGGGCTCCTTGGAAGTTAGAAAATGAACACAGGCATTAGGTGCTTGATCCTGTGTTGAAGGTGGTGCTGGAGGTCACACTGACCGGGCAGCAGAGCTCACACCTTTCTCCCAGCTCCAGGATGCTGCACAGGCTGCAGAGACCACCCTTCTCTGCCCCATCACCTCCAAAGCACTTCCCAAATCCATCATAGAATCATGGAACCATTTGGGCTGGAAGGGACCTTCAGAGGTCATCTAGTCCAACCCCCCTGCGGTGAGCAGGGACATCTCCAACTAGATGAGGTTACTCAAAGCCCCCCTCAGTCTGACCTTGAATGCCTCCAGGGATGGGGCTTCCACCACCTCTCTGGGCAACCTCTGCCACTGCCTCACCACCCTCATTGTAAAAAATTTCTTCCTTATGTCTAATCTGAATCTACCCTCTTTTAGTTTAAAGCCATTACCCCTTGTTCTGTCACAGCAGACCCTGCTAAATAGTCTGTCCCCATCTCTCATATAGGCCCCCTTTAAGTACCGGAAGGCCGCAATGAGGTCTCCCCGCAACCTTCTCTTCTCCAGGCTGAACAACCCCAACTCTTTCAACCTCTCCTCATAGGAGAGGTGCTTTGTCCCCCTGATCATCTTCGTGGCCGTCCTCTGGACCTTCTCCAACAAGTTCATGCCCTTCTTGTGTTGGGGGCCCCAGAGCTGGATGCAGTACTCCAGGTGAGGTCTCACGAGAGCGGAGTAGAGCGGCAGAATCCCCTCCCTCGACCTGCTGGCCACACTTCTCTTGGTCATGACACTGCTTATGTGAGATGGCTTGATGAAGATAGCTTCTTATTTTTCAGTTGGAGAAATTGTGTAGAAATGAAGTGACTTAGGTCACAGACTGAATTCCCATCAAAGGCCAAGACTGGTCAAGGCATTCCCAGCTTCCCAACTTGCTCCTCAATCCCTAAACAAAGCATTACTCTTCCCACCCTCTAAACTTGCTTATCCTTTCTCTTTCTCTTAGGTTAGGCAAGAAAAATAGTAAAGAAAGTCAACAAAATATCTTTTCACAGAGTAACGAACCCTTGTTCTCTGGAAGGGTCTATAATTCATTGCAGCATGTTAATTATGCTGTAGGCTAGCATTCCTATAGTCATTCTTCTTGTCCTCTTTGCACTGAAAAAAGACATCTTATGTCACGTTTCCAGTTTCTGTCAGCATAAAAATTAACGTGCTCAGCAATGGCACCCTTAGATCCTTATTTTCTGACAGAGATCACTAAGGTTACTCTCTGTTCTTTCCAAAATAAAGCCACCTTTAAAGTTCAGAAAAGAGTTTAGCATTTCACGTTGAAGGCAGCGTAAGTGCCATGAGTTTTCAGTGGGTGGTGATGGCGAGATCAGACTGCTGGTGACAGAACCACTTCTGTAAGTCAGCTGGATAATCTACATTTTCCGGGCTTGCTCAGTGTGATTTAGGTGAGTGCAAGACTTATGGCTCTTGGTGGCCTCCTCGTACCATCTTTTTTGTATATGCAGATCCCTCAAGGTAGAGTGGCTTGTCAGGGAGTGACTAAATCATAAATAATGGGTTTTTTCCTGTAGCCAAGAAGCTATTTTTCTTGCAGCCCGTACTTTCAAAAAAAGGGGATGAAGGTCTGTGAGAGCAGGACACCGGCTCTCCATCCCTCCTGAATATATCCTGCTCAAAGGCAAGTGCCAAAACACTAAAGGAGTTAGTCATGTATCTCCACAATAAATGAAAAGAGGCCGATTTTTGAAGCTACACGTATAGCTCTGTTGGCTTACAGACAACCTTGTTTATCATAGGTTACCAAGGCAGAAATCTATCTGATTATGCAGAAAAAAATTAACTAAAATGGATGTGAAAGCCAAAGACAAGGATAAATCTGGACTTGTTTCATTTTTTTCTTTCCTAAAAAATAAGTTGGGTCATGATACGAGCTGCAAGGAGCAGGACAGAGCCACTCCAGGTATCTGCACCCCAACAAAACACCTCCACCTCCCTGAATACAGATGTGCATAGATGCAGAATACACACATTATGCCTGCACAAGGGCATAATTAAATCTGCATTCCTTTTTTTCCTTAAGTACAGACAAGGAAACCCCACCACTGCTGGGACCCTGCACCCAGGACCTGTGTTTCCATTTGATACCTCTCAGTAGCACTTTACCAGCACGCTCAGTGTTCACAGGCCAGGAGTCATTCCTAGCCCTTCGGTTTTACATGAGCAAAGGCATTAAAACACTGCTTCTTGGGCAGTTCTGGACAGAGCTGGATAGTCTTTGAGTTGGAAAAACCTCATTTACAGAATATCTACCATGGCTGAAATGACAGCAGCCAAGAACGAAACAGGGCGAATGCCCTGCTGCAGTGAAACTCCTGCGTGCCACCGCGTTTGCTGGCCTGGGCTTCCTCCCATCCAGACATTACATGAGACAGAGTGCATAAGAATAATAATTATCTAACATTTTCCTTATACATTTTTAAAGGTCTCTAAGTGTCACTTGACCAAGAGCTGCAAGAGCTCAGCAACCCAGACACCAACAGTACTCAAAAGGAGTCTAAGTGTTTAAGCAGTTTTAAAAAATACGATGCTTTAAACATTTCAGTGTGGACAAACGTGGACAGGAGTGTGTTCGATCTCCTCAAATCAGCCAGAAATTAGCCAGCTGCAGTCCAGAAACTCAGTATCACACTAGCAGAGCTCTGTGCTCGAGCCACCTTTCTCCATGGGCTCGGGTTGAAAACATAGGAAAGGGGATCATCAAGGTGATGCTGCCAGTCAACCTTCTTCTAGGTTTAATAATGATCTCCTGGGTTATGATATTTAACACGGAAATATTAGAAAGCATCCATATACTGATTTATTATTATCTTAGCTTTGAATTCAGAATGCATTGCGTGGACACTTCGCAACATTTTCAAGCCAACGTCACAGCTTGTTACACTGCATTTGAAGGAAACAGCCGCGAGGTAAAATTCACACATATGTAACTCAGCAGATGACCTTTCCTACACAACACATCTACATATTTTCAGACCAAATGACTTCTTTTTTTTTTTTTTTTGGGGGGGGGAAAAAACCCCGTTGTTAATTACTGTGCGACAACTGTAGCAGATGAGCAGAAACCACATTTGGCACATTTCATCAGATGTGTGTTGCCTACGTAAGTCAATTAATTGAGGCAAAGGGAGCTGCACCGATACCCTGCCTTAGAGTGATTTCCCAGGACTCTTCTGGAAATGAGATGACACATCTCAAGAGATTATTTCCTGCTAAACTAATTTTAAATAACTATATTAAAAAGAAACTAGAAGTTACAAGTAGGGCCTGATTCTGTGTTTCACCAGTGGCCCTTCATATCTTTGGAAATCTGAAATGAAATGTACTTCAACTCTGTATTAAAATTGCCAGAGCAGTTGTCTTCAAGTAAATGCTATTTGGGACAGGGAAGTACAGGCATGCTTTGCCTTGCCGGTAGGTTTGCATCTACGGCGGAGAGGAGGGATGTCAGGAATAATACCGTCAGTCCTCCCGACAGGCTGCATGCAGACATCTATTCAAAGCGCAGGATTATTTTTGTACTAATCAAGACCTAGCTGATTAAATCTGTAGCTTTACAAAGAAGGGGAATTAACCAAATGAAAACATTCATTTCAATACAAAACTTTATGATACTGTAACTTTGGAAACAAAGCCCTTTCTGAGCAATCCCATCTGCTCCACTTGGCTTGTGCTCTTTGAAATAAACATCTGTTTACATGCTGAAGACACGGATACATTTGTCTCTGTTGGTTTTATCATAGAAAAGCATTAAAATTATTTTAAGCGCAAAGTTACACATCAGATGCTAAAATCGGGACTGTGGTTTTGAACATTTGTTTATGACTTTGCTCTTCGAAAGGAAGTTTTTTTAATTCCTGATCCAACACCATTGCGAAAGGACCTTTTATTGAAAGGCGTCTCCAGGTAAGGCTTTAAAAAAGCCAGTTCTTCATTCCTGCCCACCTTG
>NW_009595440.1:25500-40611 GCF_000690535.1 Cariama cristata
CGAGGCAGTAATCAGGTTTTCCATACAGCTGGCAGTTCAAATAAAAAGGATTGCTGCTCTAAAGATTAAAAAAAAAAAAGAAAAAAGAGAGATAAGAAAAGGTAAAATTGTGGATTTGTGTATTTGCCAGGACTTGTTCAGTATAAAAAGCAAAGTAGAAACACAAAAACGATTTATGCTTAGAATGACAGGGATGAACTGTTATTTGCTAAGGATTCGTCATATTCAAAATCGGATTATTTGTAGTTTTCTAGAAAACTTAACTGTGGTATTTCTGGTATAAAATACTGATACTGTTACAATCATGTTTACGGTATGAAATGAATTGTTTTCCGTGATGTTGACCAGTTGTGACATGTAACACAGTTTCCCTAGAGTAGCATGTATGTTTATTGCTGTAAAATGAGATTTTTTTTTTTTCAGTTAACAATGAAACAGCATCTTGTGATCACTTGTGTGAAGTCATTGAGTTTAAATGATAGGTAAGAGAAAATGAAAATACCTGTAAAGCAGAAATTTGGGGGAGGAAACTTTTCAGTAGTTATGGTAGTAGTTATGACTAAGTTTAATAATGACAAAATAGTAATGGGAATTTTAAAAAGTCTGGATTAAAATCCATATAGGTTGATGTACACGTTCCTTTTACTTGCACTTTACAGCATAAAAATATAAACTACATTAAAACCTCTACAAACACAAATTGCATTTAAATTAACATTGAATTTAAACCAAAACACGTTGGCATGTCTACAGTTGCTATGTGCATCTTTCCTCAGATCATGATTTACCAGCTTGTTGACTATCTATCTAAAAGAAGTATTTTGCCATCATTTCTAAAGCTGTCCCGGTTGCATTCTTGTTTGGGAAACGGTTGCATGCAAAGGCACAGGGTTAACACCTGCCTTCACCGGAATTGGTGGTAAAATTGCCATTAGCTTCACTAAGATTAGTTTTAATTCAGTATGCTATTACTTTTGTTAATACTGTTCAGTAGTTAAAGTTTTTTTCTGTTCTCTGCGTGCAAAAGGTAGAGTTACGAGTCTTTCTGCAAGCACGAGCATGCACGGAGGCAGCTGGGCAGGCAGGCAGCTCGCCGAGCACACAGCCTTCTTTGGCCACGGACGGGGTTTTTTTCCCCAGACTGAAGTTTTTCCCTAACAAGAAGAAGTATTTTCTGCAAGAAACACAGACACAGCAAAATTCCCCCTCTGAATTTTTAGCCGCTACCTCACCACCTATACAGGGACCTATACTACTGAATAATGACTGTTATTTTGACATGCAAGATATTCATTGAAACAATCAAACTCATTTTACCTATTATATCATTGCCATAAAGAGATCCATTAAGAAACGTGGCTAGTCAGATCAAGCTGTGTCTAAACTATCCCTGATCAGAAATGAAAGATGATTCAGCATTTACAGAAGTAAAACATACAGAGGAACCAGGAGGTGGATGGATTAAGTTTAACGGGAACTTCACATCAATAAAATAAACAGCTGCATGAGTAGCCACCATTTCTGCTAGTGACAGATCACCTTAATGAAAAGATAACGATGCAAAATACATCAGAGGAAACAAAGAAAGCTGAAGCATGGCTCCTAGAGCTGATTTTACAGCAATAAAGAAGCAAGGAGTCTAAAGAAGACTTTGTCTGAAGCAGGGAAATTGAACATCATTAGAAATAAAATATCTCATTCCACATTGGCAAAATCTTAAACGGTGTATGGATAGTTTGACCAGCAATCTGTCATGGTAACGTGGTCGAGATCAGCAGCTGAAAGGTTATTAGCATTACCTAAGTAAGTATCCTGTTCACTACAGTTTTAGAGGTTGTTCTACTTTCTTTCATAGTTCAATCAAATTTGTATTACTGATTCTATGCAAAAATTTTCCATAACTATATATAAGAATTTCTCCTTTACCTACACACTCACAGAGACAAATAAATTTATTGGTTTATAAACTAGCTAGCAATAAGTGAAATTAATACATATGTATTATTGTACCTATTTGATATAGACAAGGAATTTAGCTGAAATGAAGAGGAGATTGATGTTTTTCTCTTTTCCATACAATATTTCAGCTCCCCACACACTACATTAAATATGCAATAGATTTCTCACATGATTATTCTAGAGGCTTGCATATTTTATTAGTAACTAAAGCAAAAATTGAGCTATACTCCAGGAAAATTAGGTAATAATATTTAACCACTAGTTTTAATACAAGAAACGGTCATTTTATAAAAAAACAACAACAACAAAGAAACAAGCAAACAAAAAAAATTTAAATAAAATACCTATTTAAAAGAAATGAAGCACCTCATCTTCAAGTAAGTAGGGAGCATGACTTACCATGGAAGGGACAACTGGGTAAGCCGAGCACACGAATATCACTGAGATCCAAAGAATGAAAACAAAGTTTAACCTGCGTGGACGTCAAAGAAAAACTGAGATCAGTTAAAATTTGCAACAAAATCAAGCAAAACTTCATGCATAGAGATAAACACACAAACAGTATATTTTCTCCATCTACAAAGTAATCCGCAGTGTCTTTACCTGATCATTTTTTACTCAGGAGTGTATATGTATGTACATGCAGTTGTACTACCAAATTCCTCACATATCCTTTCAGTTCTTTCTTAGATGACCATTTTATACCAGAGTTCAGGAGTGAAAATGTCATCAAAGCTGATTTTATTATGACTAATTGGTCCTTGTTTGGCCTTTTCTTCTTGTCAAATGGGAAAATGGCAAGAACACACATTCAGCTGCCATTATGCAACTACCAATTGATTTCATTTAAAGTGTTCCATTAAAATGTCTCTCAAGTGGGTTTACTGTTAAGTCTGTATCATTGTAGTGAACATGGCCAAAGGTCTAAAGATTTCAAAGCTACATTTCAAGAATTTTTTACCACTTCCAATATATCATATTAAGACCTTGTAAAGCCTGTCTGCAAGGGAAAAACAGTAAAAGTGCACTTTAAGTAGAAAGTAAGTTCCTCAAATACTATTATACTTAGAGTAGCCACAACACAGAGAACAATACATTACATCTATAGCTTTTTCTTTTTCTTCCTCCTTTTTTTTTTTACATGCTTAGTTTTTAATGCACCCAATTTTTAAGTGGTTTTCTTACAACTTAAGTTCTTGGACATTAATTTCCTCTCTTGCATGCAGACATATCTTAGCCTACATTAAGTTTATTCAGTCAAATTTTCTGTAGGATTAATAAATTCTGTTTATCTCCATCAATGTAGCAAATGTTTAATGTCTAAGAGCATCATTTGTTGCTGCAACAAATTTAATTATGCAACATTTAATGTATTTGTGCAACATTTTAGGGGGTCCTGTGGTTTATTTAAACAGAATACTGTAAAAGCAGTGAGAGTCCCACAAAGTCTGTTGATGTTACACTGCACAGGCGAGGGAATGCTGAAAAACAATAAATTTAATTTTTTTTCTTAGAATCAAAACGCTAAGGATCGTTTTTTGACAGTCACCTGGTGTTAGACATGCATGCCAGTCACTCAGCAGCCTCAAACGTTGCATATCCTTCAGTGTTTACACTAAAAAATCAGCGTACAAGGGCTCTGGAAGGGAATTCTGTGTTAGCCTTTGGGGAGACCTGAACTGTTATAAATTCTGGCAACTTTAACGGGAACATTCAGTCTCCTGAGGTAGATGCATTTAATTCCAGGAGGTAAAAAGCAGTAAGGCCTTCAGGTAAGATCAGAAGGAATACAGTGGTTTGTAAGAGCCTTTAACACTTTTAATAGAAAAGTTCATAATCTGATCTCAGATCGTGGTTGAATATTTTCTAATCACCACTGTACGTGGTGCTGCCGATCATGTCAGTAGTTGATATAATCCAATGACTCCTAAATAACTTTTAAAAAGTACGTGTTTGTAGTTGCTGGTAAAGTACTTCAGGATTCTTCAGGACCAACAGGACTATAGAACTATAAGATGAAATTAGCCTCATTTAAACACCACAGTAAGCAATCCGTTTATAAAAACCGTCAAGAGAACATTTGACTATTTGCATATTCAGTATATGTCCTCTTACACAGAGAGAAAATCCTTTCATTTGAATTGAACATCCCGTTCCGACTCGTACAGGACCTCCAACTCCAACCGATAAGCGGATTAGCCCGTGTTTCTGCTGCAATGCGTGTTGGATTCTGCTTGAGTATAGTTTAATGTCAGCTTTCATTGTCTCTGCAGTTAGTTTAAGTCCATTTTAATACAAAATTAACTTTCACACAACATTATTTGTGGAAGACGAGGGACAAGAATAGGCTTGTGATTAAAGTTCAGGATTTCTAGGTTCAATGTTGGAGCTTGCATCTGAGACTCTGCAGGTAACCTTTGATGCATTACTGACTTAGTTTTTTTTAATCATGAGTTGTTTGAGTCCCTGGTGACCTCCCGTTGTGCCTGATCAGTACCTCCTGTGCTTACCTTTATCACATCTCTCTAAAAGAGTGGATTTGGCCACATTTCTAGCTCAGAAGACACGAGAGGTGCCCAGAGACTCCCTGTAGGCACCTTCGACATGAGCAGGTGGTGAGAGGACAACCAAGCACGGCCACCAAGCAGCTCCCAGGGGACCCCAAGGCGATGGCCACGCGGGTCCAGACAGGATGAAGCTTTGTGTAGCCTGGAGCAAAACAGCAGGTTACAGAAACTTTGAACAACACGAGAAGACAGCTCTTGTGTGACTTTCTAAGGAAGGACAAAAAGATGATCAAATACGCTTGTTAAGTCTGTTTCACGCAGTGGGTCGGAAAAGGAAAGAAGCTCCTATGGCAGCAAATCTCCCAAGCATGTCGCAAAACCAATCGCGTCTGGTCTGAAGAGTAGGAAGAAAATAACGGTTGATCTGAGGGTTTGCATGTATTTCTTTCATTCTCACAGCAAGACCTTTCTTAGCAAAATTCTTTAGCCTGCTTTCTGTTTCCAATTCTGCCTAAAAGTCATCTATGACAGACTGCGGTTCTTAGGACCTGACTCTAAGAGGAGACAGGCAAGTGATATTTGGGGGTTCCCCCCACAAAATCCAAGAGCAGATTCCACCTTTTCGAAGGCTTTGACCAGCTGAGCAACCACAAATTGCTCTCATGCGAGGCAGATACAGATGGCAGTTAGGTGAGTATGAGCAATTGAGACACCACCAACCCAGAACTGGGCTCAAGGGGTTTGTCCACCTCTGAGACACACAGGAGTGGTGTTATCTGAACAGAGCGAAAATTCAAGCTCTCACATTTGCTTCTCACTTCTTTGAGTTTATTTTTTTCTAGCTATTCAGGATGCAATTTAACACACCACAACTGTGATTTGCATGCATAAAGTGTGTATGGAGATTTAGATACATTCAAGATATTCCCACTTCAGGTTTGGATGAATCAGGTTTAACAGAACAAGTGGCAATTGACATTTCTGTCTTCTACTCTGTCTGCAGAGCACCCAGACTGAGGCTTTGCTCCCAGGTAAGGTTCACCAGCAGGTGTCATAGGTCATATGAATCATTAAGAACCATAATAAAAATTCCCAGCATCCATAAAATTTGCATTTTATGAGACTAAATTAGCAGCAATATCTTCCTTGTTGGCAAAGCCAACAACATCACCTCTTCCCTCCTGCTTGCTTTGGTAAAGTAACCGTGTATTGTACCCCGCTGCTGCTCTCATTTGGTTTCCCCACGAAAAATATATGAAACACAACGCAAAGCTTGCTGATAAGCCTCTCGAGTCTTGCAGCTTAATAAGGTGAATAGGCCTATAAGCTTTAGAACATGATGTTTCCCTCCCCCATCACCGTAGTAAATCTAAAGTGTTTCAACTGGCATTGTGTGCCTTTGCTAAGGGATCCAAAAAATAAAAACACAAGAATACAAAACCTGTCTGCATGATCCATTGATATAACCCCAAACATTGTAAAACCATAGCAGGTTAGTGGTCTGGATAAAGGCAAGGTGCTAAATCTTGCTGTTCCCCTCTAGGATGCTCACAGTGAAACCTCAGCATGGCTTTTTTTTTTGGAGAAAGCTGTCTGGCTATTTTTCTCCGATTTCAAATTTTTTCTTGCTTTCAAGAACATCAAGAAACCAAAAAGCCAGGATGGTTTGCTTTGAGATCATAGCAAGGTGCAAAATGGAAATTAAACATACTCACAGCCTATAAATCTGCTTCTGACTCAGTGATAATAGAAAATCCCAGCAAGACACAAAGACAGAAGAAAAACAGAAGCCAGAAAGCAGGTTTATTCCTTTGGTCGTTATTCCTTCATGTTCTCACCACCAGCAAGGGGGTGCAACCAGGCCCTTCGCTTGTACCACTGAGATCTCATCTACAGAGGCACAAAGGAGCTAAAAAGCTGCTGTAGACGCACACTTTGACTATTTCTGTGCATTTCCCTGCCACGGTTGTTTCCATCCCCTTAAACTTGGTTATGATCCGGAAAGCGCACGCCCCTGGCTAACAGGGGTAAGGGCTTATAAGGTCAAATGGTGCAGCTGGGGGGAAGCACAGCTCTTGCCTCCCCCCTCCTGCCCTCGGATATTTGACCAGGCAGGGACCGACCATCTCCAACCGCTCCACGAGCTCGCCGCACTCATGCCTGCGGGCTGGAGCCTGTCCTCTGTGTTATTGACTTTGCTCCTGTGCCACCAAGGTGTTTGCACAGAAGTGCTCTCCGTGGAGGATGTGATAGTCTCATCAAAGGTCGGGTGCATATTTTCCGAGTCCGTCGAGGCCCACGTTGGCTGCCGTGGCTGAACAGCTCTGTGTTCCTGTTTCAACTTCAGAAGTTCTCCAGAAGGAGAGACACATTTATTGCGTTTCGTTTTGCTTGCTAACGTTGCCGTCTGCAGAGCGAAGTCCCGGGAGCGATACGCTGCTCGAGCTCCTTGCAGATGGGGACGGCTCCTACGCTGAGCCATGGCATGGCAGCCCACGCTTAAGATGCACGGCTCCTTTTCTAAAGCCTGATTTTCAATGCAATTCCACTCAGGCATCATTCCCCTCTAAGCCTGCGTTAGCAATGGTTAAGACTCCAGCAATGCACCTTCTGACGCACAGGTTTGATCTATGAGGAGAAAAAGAAAATCAAAAAGGCATTAAAGCCAGAAGCAGCACTGCCGCTCCTGCCTCCTGCTCCGTAATGACACTTTGCTTTGCCCGGACAGACACTCAGCAGCTGGCAGGGGTGCAGCAAGCAAGCGGTGTTAGACTACATAAGGAACAAGATTTGTGGACATATAGATAACGTGAACCTTGGGATCTGGGTTGCCACCCACTTTCGAAGCACTTCTGCATCTTCGGAGCTCTGCACGTCACTGTCACAGCAAAGGGGATGAAGTTGCAGTCTGATCCTCCCATGCCAGAAGTAGAAATTAGCTTTAAAGTCACATTTTTGATCCTACCTCAGACAGGAATTGTCGGCTGTGTCATAGTCACCATCCTCAGGATTTTAAAGTCTAAATCATCATCTATAATTATACATATTCTTTCTCCTGGTTACAGTCAACGTACACAGAGATGATGTGGGCAGAGACAGCGTGAGTTTCCTTAGCCCACTCCCCAGCACGGGGCAGAGCTGCTGATTGCGTCGAATCGTGCAGTGACGTAAAACCTGAGCCTGCGATGCCAAACGTCGACATCTCCCATAGACCGCAGTGCGTGGGACCTTGCAGGCCCTCTGCCAAGTGCACAAATCAAATGTCCACGCGACTTCTGCTGACGCTACCACGTTCATGCTATATTCTATGGGAGGTGACAAGAATAACGCTTTTGGCAAAAAAGTATTTAAACGTGGCAGAAAATATTTCCAATTTATAGACGCTCTAACATTTTCATCAGATTCTTTAGCATGCCTTCAGAAAAACAATCTGCATGAAGTACAACAACATGTAAAACAACCTCTCATTATTCTCTGTGCATCACCACCAAATGTTAAAGTCATTTGATAATTTATCTAGATTAAAAAAAAAAAAGCAGAGCAGACAAAACTTCCTCAACCCATTAAGAGGAGACCCAGTAACTGAAAAGTAGTGGTAATTAACATTTTTGCCATGCTTATTTGTGCATGCCAACATAATTTATGCATTCAGAAATTTCTCAAATAGATCCTACAGGAAGTTGCTGCCTAAGAAAAGATGTCAGTGCTGAGCTAAAAAGACACCTGTCAAAGCTGAAACCCAATTTCTGTTCAGATGCAACAAAGATCTCGGTGATCTGAGAAAGTCTGAATAGTTGTTGAAGTAGAAGTAAGAAAGAGAAAAGAGCCCAGATAGACAAGAAAAGGCAAAGTTTTTTGAGAAGAGTGAGGAGAAAAGGATGAAGGAAAGTCTGATGTGACTTAAGAAGAAGAGATCAAACTTTAAAGGGATCAAACTTTAAAGGAGTCAAGGAAAGCTAACATAAATAGTATAAATAATAGGGAATAGGGAGAAAGAATTGGGTGGCTTTGAAGGGCAGAATTTTTTATATATGTTCTTGCATTGTGTCTCAAGGTTCTCCTGTGGATAAGGCTGAGAAAGACAAGGAAAACGTATCTGTTTTTTTTAATTATGCTAAGATGCCAACAAAATATTCTGGCTCAAGCAAGTTTGCATATTTTCGTCTATGGACTCTCAGTACAAAATCATTTTTTCTGCTAAGTCCTTGAGATGTCATACCAACAAGGACTATGGCATTCGGAACAGAAAAAAGGGAGCAACGTAGGGCAAAAGTCACGGTAGCACAGCTAACCCAATGAAACAAATACACTTGGGAGGCAAAAAAGTAGGACACAATGTGTGGACCTGTAGTAACTGCAAGGTCAGTGAGGGACACAGAGGATGCCAAATGCTCATCAAGACACTCACCACCTACAGACTAAACAGAAAGGGGTGAATTGCTCACACCTGAGCAGGTTTTTATGCAATTTGGAGTGACCTTCAGGATGGAAAACAGGTCAGCTGGATGCAAAACATCTGTCAGCCGTCTCATTTCCTCTACAAACAGTCCTGATCTGATCAGCCAGGAGAGAAGCAAAGTTACCTCTCATTTGGCACAGAATTACGAGAAAATATCCAAATCACAACCCAGGCGTGGCTCATTTCCTTCTGAACAGGCAACATTTGTGAGGGAGAAATCTCAGCTGTTCCATAGATTAGCTCTTGGCATTTCTGGAGAAGGGTAAGATGCCAGTTTAAATTTGTGACACGAGACCTAAAGTACCTTTAGGAGATAAGTGGCTACATCTGGAACAGCAGTCATCATTTGTACGAGGCGAGAGGACACACCTTTTTTCTCCAAAATGCAGAGCATTTTCCATCTGTTCTTCATGCCCTTTTAACTCACTGCTATTTTCTTTCTACTTGTCTGTGCCACTTAAATAAACAAGGATATTGCAGCCGCTTTAAAGGAGCCATCCTTTTCCACAAAAGCCTTTTGATAGGAAGGCTCTTCTCTGTAAACATCTACTAAACAGAAAACAAACAGGCACTGAACCCTAGAGCAAGCTTCACATCGTGAATATACCCATGCTTTCCAAACTACGAGTCTGCTTTTCTCTGCAGAAGTGGTACGCAGGCATCGGGTACCGCTCGGTACCTTTGGTATCCCATGAGTGATGGCAAAGAGCTTCATGATCTTGCAAAATGCCAGCCCTGGATCGTTCCTTGGTGGCTATCATTGCTTCTAAAGGTCCTCAAGCAGGAGAGAGGTAATGTGGCTGTCATACAATTCGGTGCCCAAGCTGACATGCCTCTTGCCTGAACATCAGCTACCGAGGAGCCTGATTACCCCTTGTGTTCTCGCCCTCTTATAAAAGGCTTCACCGAAAAATATCACATGCCAAAAGACAGAAGAAGTTTTGGTTTTCTCACTGAAAAACTGTTGCAGTTGACTCGTTTTCTCTTGCTCTGTGCAGGCATTTCTTCATGCCAATTATGTTTTAGCGTGTGATATAACTCCTCAAGAAGTTATATCTGCCTCCCTTATTCTTCTGTTACTTGCATTAATACCTAACCTGCAAAACTCATCTCTCTCCCTGTCCCCACCTTGTGAATTCCCCTTTTAGCATCAGGGTCTTCAGGGTTTTTTTCTGAGCTGTTCCCCTCCCCACAGCTGCTAACTTTGGAGGTAATCACCTGCTGCTTCTTAATCAAGAGTACAGATTAGTATGAATAAACACAAAATCCAATATTAGAAAAGCTAATATAACCTCACTCTCCAGGGAATAGAAAAGGCCACAGTAGTTGAGGATCCAGACTGTTCTCTCTGGGCAGGAAAGTGGATATTCTCTAGCTACTTACTACAGGGCTTCATTGCTCCGGTTTCACAGGAAAAGTGTTGAAGGCACAGTACATGAAAAGGACCAGCTCTCCATTCAGCTTGACACTATACTGACTGCCAGAAGCAAACATGTAGTCCACAAAAAACCCTGTGACTCTTTTTTCCTTCCAAAGAGCCTGCCTGCTGACAGCTAGCTCTTTCATTTGAGCAGTAAAGGTTCAAGCTTTTAAACCCTATTCCCATCACACAAGTACAATGAAAAAAAAATGACATGATGGACTTCAATATTGCACTTCTCAATAAAGACTGAGCGAGTCTCAGCTGTGAGGAGTGAAGATAGACAGGGTATAACTTTCAAAGGGGCTGAGGGCCTCTTTTTACAAGCAAGAAGCGGTGGGAGCTGAAGGACTCGACTGTGGAGCAGCAAGGAGCACACCTGAATGAACGCTCCACGGAAGCACCACATGCACCACTCGCCTGGTCCTCAACGCTGAATAACCAGGTGAGTGTGGCAGGACCCAGGCCATCTCAGCAGGGTTTATGGGTGTAGGGACCGTGCCCCAGGGATGAGGGGATGCTTCTCCTGGTGCTGCAGTGAGCAACATCTCCTCTAGCTCAGGGATCTCTGCACGGGGCTCCAGCACCTGGCGTGGGCCTGCCCTTCGGCATTACTTTAAGAGATCTGAGATGCTCCAGACTAGTAGAACAAATTATGAACGAGCAACTAAGAAAGAAAAGCTCACACAGTTCCCAGTCTCTTTACCACAGCAGGAACAACAGGACCACATGATATATGAGAGATCCCTTGAAACTCAAATAACCCTACAGTTCTCTGCCTTGCCAAATTTCATAACATCAGCATCATCTAAGTCAACAGGACAGGGGCTAAAAATACTCTGAGTCAACTCATCACAGGCTTCTGATATAAGGGCAGAGTCTCTTAACATGTGCTCTTTGAAAGTGTTGAAGCTTGTGGCCTTAGGGCATGTCTGTACCGCGGGCATACCAAGCTAGCTCGGATACTGATAACCACACATTAAAGACGTGACCAAAAGGCACAACCCAAAGATTTCCCATTTCCCTGGAACGATTCACAGTCCAGCCCTACTGTGGTTTCGTGGTGAGCACCGCAGAGGCAATGCGTGAGTTTTCATTGCCAAATCACACACTATGTTCTTAAGCCACATCAAATTGCTTTACAATCCCTGTAGTTCACAAGCTGTAAACTGGCTATTTCTGTTCCAAATGTCAGAGATGGGAAACACAGAGCCTGATAACTTTGAATTTCCCAGGGCTATTTTCTAACCTACAACCTCTCGCAAAGCCCCGCTGACACATTTGGGGTGGCGTAGCATAAATAGGGGCTGGGGATGGATTTTTGAAGAAGAGCACGCCGTGTTCATGCAGCCTTCATGTTCTCCACTGTCCTTCTGAGGTCAGCCCCATTTTCTGCAAGAATGAATGCAGTACAAAACCAAAATATATTTACTACGTTTTTCCCCTGCATAAAGTGATCTTTTGATTTTGCCCTTTGTAATTTTAGCCATGGGGGGGGGGGGGGGGGATCTTCTATCGCTAATATTTCTCTTTAGAAAGGGGCAGTTCCTGGTTCACCTGCCCATCCCTGGACCCTCAGCAGCGTATTTCACTGTGTCCGCAGAAGCTACCACCCATTCAATCCTAGCTGGCAGGCGGTGGCCAGGCTATGTATCTTTCCAACCTGAGCAGTCAAATACTCTTTATTCTGGACAAAACCAGATCCAGGAATGAGCTTAACTTCAAGAGGAAATATCCCAAACTCATCCAAACCACATTTGCTTTTTTTTACCTCCACAAAGCATGGCAAGGCACGTTTGCTGACTGCAGGCTCTCTAGCATGAAGAGAAGCTGGCCAGGCAAGCCCTGCACCCTGCTGTGGAGATGTTACAGTTGCCTGGGAAACGGCTCCATGGGATCACTAAAATGTATTCTATATGTTTGCCTTCAGATACAAGATTATCACCTTATCTATGAGCAGTGTCAGAAGAAAATCCTGACACGGGATAAACTTAGACTGTAACCCACAGAAGTCAATTAACTCTTTTATGGCATTAGCTGAAATTTCACAGAGCTAAACCCGATATAAAATGCCTCATGGTCCGACATCAATCAAATCTTCCCTGAAAGAGTGAAGGTGGGTTACAGTTAGAGCATCTCATTCCTCAGCAAAGGACACAAGGATTAAATCTGCTGATAGATTATTAGCAAGTGAAAGAACTGGCTGAGGAGAGAAAAAAGGATCTATAATCAAAGGAGACGGGATTACCCAAGGGCTGAGAATAATTATTTAGATTCAATATTTGCAGATTTGGATTATTTCTTTTCCTATTTTAAGAAAGAAGACATTCAATATTTACAGAAGGAGCACCGGTAGCCATCAGGTAGCCACAAAGCAGCCACAGATGGGTGGTGGGGTACCATCTCTGTTTGCGCTTTCTCACAGCAATGAACAATTCAGGACCAAGAAATTGGAGCTCTGCCACATTCCATTCCCAAGGTTTTCTCTGGTACCACAGTCATGACATTGCACACAGAACCGAACAGACTTCATGGTGAAGACATTCCAGTAAGAGCTGGCAAATGCTAGTTTGGGAGAAAACAGGTTTAATAGCAAGCAGGAAAGGGTGAGGAATTAAGGTTAGATGACATTTTATTACAACATAACAAACCAACAAGCCAAAACAGAACTGTGCTGTGTCTAAATACTGTGGGGGTATAAGACTGGTTTTAGAGAACAAAAAGCAATAAAGAAGAACAGAATATTGCTCAAAATTTCCTGTTTCTGGCAGCAGTTTAAACACAGGATCCAGTATAATTTCACTGCTTGCTTACCTTCAATCAAAAAACAACACTGTGCTTTAATTTCTCCTGTGGGTGCAGTCAGCTCTTAAGTCAAAATCCAGGTTTAATATCTTCTGCTCATAATTTAGGTCAGGGGCTGGGAAGCGACACAGGAAATAGAGAGGAATTTCAAGCTTTGTAATAGATGCTAAAACTCCATCCTGTGCTCGAGGCTCCCAGGGCATCAACTGCACACGCTCCCCTGCTCTCAAGGAGCCACGTCTTGCAGCCAAAAAAGAGAGGCTGAAATCCCTATAGGATTTAAAACCCGAGTTACTAGGCCTTTGCTAGGGTCTGCCTTCAATCTCCGAGGCTGCTTGACCGGCTAAGGTCAGCAAAGAATCTGTTCTGCTCTTAACTCGTACCCCGGGGGCAGCTTAGGAAGCTGTCGAAGCCAGTGAGGTGCGGGGCTGGGAGCTGTGCGGCAGCGCTCGGCCGTGCTCCGCTCACAGCTTCGCTCGTGGGCAAGGGTCAAAAAGAAGGGAATGGGGATCTTAAAGGAATCCTTGGGAACATGCACTTTACGTGCATGGAAAAATGGAAGAAAAAAAGCTGTTTAAATAGCAGGTTGCAATAGTACCAGTCTGGGAGCATCTTGGGTTTTTTTTCCCTGTCTTTGGCTAGCGTTCCAGTCCTTCACTTAAAACATACCCACAAAACAAAGCACCCTTCCACTCTTGTCTCTGTTACACAAATTGTGGGGTTATGTTCAGTATTTCAGCTGTGGGACTGTATATCAGTAGAATTACATACACCGTTATCAGTCATTGCTGTGCGACTTGCTACAGTTTATTATGCTCATACTCATATAAACATAATTACATTGCAAAAGGCTATAAACTCCAGATATTGGAGGATGTAAGTATCTCTCTTCTTGTATTTATTAAATTGCGTTTATACACATTCTTGCTAATTTATATTGCATCTTTCTTGTTATATATAACAGCAAAATATAATTGAGTCTTCCATTCCTAATGCTGATTTTTTTATTGCTAAAATATACATGCATACATTTTTGTACACCAGAAAATAATCTGGAGTCTTAGACGAAGACAGCAGTCTTGTAAGGCAGACCTGTGCTTTTTGCTAGGTCACCATCAGGCCTGCGCAGAGGTTGTTCCACCCAGCTAACAGAACATGCTGCTAAAAACGGAGCCAGGTCCTTCAAAACTGCACAAACAAAATTCGACTTCCAGGAAACTGCATGCAATTGATTCCTAACATATATTTTAAGTGTAACTGCTTCTACTTTTTTTTTTTTTTTTTTCAGTATTTCAACTCTGGCTTGATTTGACTGAGGTTTTCACTAAGCAATGTTTCAGAAGAAAATGTTAGAAATAATTAATCACATCGGATGTAAAGATGCCATACTATTTTAGTTTACATCCAATGATACTGGGGAGAACACAGGATTTTATGTGCCCCATTACCAACCAGCCTTTCTGTATGGTTAAAAAAAAATAAAAGCAAAGAAAATTCTATTTTGCATATTTTTTTTCTGGTTTTAGCATTAATTTTTAGTAAGTTTAGTAAGTGTAGTGCCAGTCTTGACAGTTGAGTCAGCAGAGGCTGATGAAGCAGCTGCTGGACCTTGCTGCCTCTGTGCTCGACAGTGAACCGAAGGGATGACTTCCAGGGGTTGGGATGGCAATTCCGACATCCGTGCTGCGGCAACTCCTTGACCTCGCAGTGAGGGCTGCCAATAAGGCCGTCAAATTAGCACTTAGTGAGATGGTGTCTTGTGACGTGGCCTTCTTTCCTGTAGGTGAGAAAACTTATTTCAGGCTGGGCATCAAAGAGCCACTGTCGACAAGGGCTGGAGAGCTGGATTAGCCTCCTGGAGGGAGGGAATCGATATCCAGCAATCAGTGCCTGGAAATATCCAACCTGCTCTAAAGGCTCATTTTAAAGACAAATACAGCTTCAAGATATTATCATGACAC
>NW_009595440.1:40663-40979 GCF_000690535.1 Cariama cristata
GTGGTTATTTTTTTTTTCATCTGGTTTGATGAACACCAGACAAACCGCCTAGCACCACTGGCCACCGCCAAAGCAACTGCAAAGGGGAACCTGTGCTACTGCTGGTCATACTGAAAAATCATTGTGCCAGGATACACGTACAGTTGTAGCTGAGCCCAGCAAGTCACTTCTACCTTCTTTTCTCTTGAAGGCAAAAGCTGGAATACCCTGCAAGAGCTCTATGCCACCAGCAGACAAAATCTCACCAGAAAGCTCCATGAGAACAGTTTTCCAATGCAGAGGAGAAAATGACTGTTTCCCCAGGAGTACCATATCC
>NW_009595441.1:0-3052 GCF_000690535.1 Cariama cristata
TCCATTACTGAGTGGACCGTGACATCTGGAAAACATGAATTTTCCAGGACAGAAGATATTTTGACTATGTCTTAAGAATGAGTACTGTTTTAAGAGTGTCTGCTGGAAATAGCCACTCCTGTCCCCATTCTGGACATACTGATAAACATCTAATATTATGGGGACAGCAGACCACACCATTGTGCTGTTATTCAACAGCACATTATTATATTCTTAACTCTTGATACAATGAACTTAGATTGTACTATATTGTATTATGGATGTTTTGATATACAAAGTTCATTTAGATTTACGATGTACTATACCTGTCAGCATAATGTCCCTCAGTTCCACCATATCCCTCAGTTTCAATGTAATTTAACATCAAAATTCTGTAAGTTTAATTCTTGAAAATTCTTTCTTCTAAATTAAATTATACTTGCTTCAATAACTTCAGCTATCATAGCTGGTAAAGAAATTATTTAGCTGTGTCACGGTCCACTAAGTAATGGACTCGTGATGGTTCGTTAAACTCCAGGCCTGAAGTGCAAAAAACAAAGGCTAAAACGCCAAAGGGGTTTCGTTTCAGTCAATCAGTGTAACTTTATTATGTTGCCCGTAAAGCGGCGTGCGATAGGTGAGAAGAGTGAAGAGGGAAAGAAAAGTTAAAGTAAAAGGAGAGAGGGAGAGAGTTATAGCTACCACCACGGGTCCAAAGCGTCCCTATGGTCCCAGGTCCGGCGGCGTCCCGTCAGTCCTCTGATCGTCGTGATCTCTGGTGGGGAAAGCTTCCAAACTTCGGCTGTCAAGGAGCATCTTTTATGCTGAGCAACACACCTTGCCCCCTCCTCTGTCCCATGGACCACTGCCAACCTCCGCCTTCCCTCCGCCTCCCTGAACAAGACTTCTGCGCATCCTCAAGGAGGAGTGTCTTAGGCGTGGTTTGCCTTGGAGGCGGGGAGGCTTCGGCTAGGAGGTGTGCTTTTCATATTATAATGAGGAAAGTTCATAATTAGGAAAGTTCACCTAAGGTCCAAGTCTTCTTGCCAGTTGCTATGGCAGCAGGTGTGATCCATCTTATTTGACAACAACTATGTGTGTTTTCATCTTGGCCGTTACTTTCAGTCCCAGGTAGTGGAGAACAGTACAGTGTGTTCTGTACCATGGAGTCCTCCCTTTTTGGGTCTTGGCGTCCTTGTTCCCAGGTAGCAGACCGTGCAGTCCTCCCTTTCCTTGTACACTGACGATGTTGAGACATTACCGTTCTTTCGGGCCAACTTCGGACCGACTCTCACAAGCTGCTTTTAAATTTCAATTGTATTCTTGCAGAAATATATACTCTGTTTTCTCCTCCTTAATACAGAGGAGAAAATAATTTCTCTTAGGTAATAGAAAACATAACATTTATATCTTTATAAAACTAGATTTTTATGAATTGCTTAAAACAACAAGAAAATATGAAATGAATTACCATTTCATGCCATGTAAAAGTTGCTAAGAGTCTTCAGGCATTGATATCTAATGTAAAGAAGAGAAGTTAACCTATGGTATTTTTCCTGTTCACTGCCCTGAGCTTACATACTCAAGCAGGCATATGTGCTCAAATTAAGGAACTTCTTGCATAGAACAGCATAGTTAGGCAGGTAATTAGTTGTTTGCAAAAGTTATCCATACACTCAAGAGGCAGTGGGAGGATCAGACAACCCATATAAAACTCACTGATGAAGGCATGTTAGATGTCATCTTCTGTGGCTAACCCTGAGAGGAATCTCTTTTTCCTGGATATATTCTACAAACTCCACAGAAGAACTGGTGGACTCTTCCATTAATTTCGATGAGGCTTGACTCGAGGTCTCAGTTTGTTAGTGTGGCTGGGGCTCATGCTGTATTTGATGGTGTTCACTACTGTTCTCGCAGAGCTTTACAGCATATGGAAATATTCTAGGTGCTGTTTATTAAACTGTTGTGTCACATAGTAATTTGTTAAATCAATTGTTTGCATACTCTGCTAATTCTCATATGTTACTCTGGAATTTTAAAAAATTTAAAATGAGTCCCAAAACTCACTTGACTTAAAAATTTCACCCAGATAATGGATTTCTTTCAGAAGATTATACTTAGGGAAGATGTTAAGTGAATATTTGATACTTTATTACTATTTAAAGAGGGAAATGTGTTCTTTCTGGGAAGAAAGAGAGCTCTTTACTACCAACACACTTTCTTTTTTTTTTCATATAAAATTCTGTATACATATTCTGTGGTTCTGAATCAGATCATTATACAATTGTTTAATTTTGCTTGCGTTTTCCTAGATTACTACTTATATTTCAAAGTTTATAATTAGAAGGGTTACAGACTGCTAAAAAGAAAGAAATTAATTCTGTTTTCCCCAAAAAGGTAGAATCTCAAAGTTCTGAAAACTAAAACCAATTAATGTAGATTTCTTCAGATTTTTCACTTTTACATATTATACATATAACTGTTTTATTGAATTTTGAAATGCTTGACATTTCTACCTACACGATTGTATTCTTCGAAGAAGGCAGATATGTCTTTATTTGAAATGGAGTCATGGAATAAGTCAAGCTGCGGGGGCAAAAATCAATTTCTTTGTATAGGTGCTGTTTTCTCTTATATTAACTGGAAATTTTCAGGAGTAATATGACAGTTAAAGAGTTCAGTAATAGTACAATTTCAAGTATATTCATTACTGCTAACACAACATTGTTATGGTGGAAAATAAAACCCGGTACATTTTTTCTTCTAAATATCTGAGTGGAAATGACATATGATAATGACATATGATAAAATTGCCAAATGAAAGAACCACAAAGACCCTTGTAGTAATACAATGATGACAGAGAAAACTCAAAAAATGGAACCATAAAAACACAACAAGGTTTTTGAAATAACCCATAACGTCAATTTTCACTATATTGTCTTAAAAGAAAGCATTGGGCTGCTTTTCTAGGGACGAAGATGAATCATAGAATCATAGAATCATAAATTGTTATGGTTGGAAAGGACCTAAGAGATCAACCTTCTACCCAATGTCACCATGCCTGCTAAACCC
>NW_009595442.1:0-12265 GCF_000690535.1 Cariama cristata
GTATTTCTTGGAAAGGAGGCAGAAAATGGTACCAATAAATATCAAACAAAGAGAACAAAAGTAACACGCTGATAATAAAGCTTCCAGTGAAATTTTAGCCTCCAAAAATTAGATGTCAAGGAAAAGGTATAATTAATGAATTGGAATATATGCAGTAGTAAGATCAAATGTAAAGTATATACATTATTATCAGAAGTGATATTTTAACAAACATACCAGTGATGGACAGGGAACTGCAGGGGATTTTCAAGATTTCAAAATGCAGGTTTTATGAGAGCTATTAAGTAGGTAGAAAGCATAAAAGATTCAGCAACACTCATTTTCACCAAAACTGTCTTCATTAAAGAATGATGTCAAGAACCTAAAATTCAAAAAAAATTGTGCGAGTCTGTTTACATTGAAATAGCAGTAGTCAACAAATATGGAGGTAATATCTTGCCTTTCACTTCTTCTAGACTTCTAGAAATTAAAGACTGTGTCTTGGATCATAGCCTAGATACTTTCTACAGGCCGTCAGAAGAGATCCCCAGTCTGATTTGATGAAAACTCTTGGCTTAGTCAAGTAGCTTATTGACTTCATTGAGGCTGAGGCTTCACTGACTCTTCAACATAAAATTTACAGACAGCTGAACAAGAGCTTGAACTGTACTACTTTAAAGGATATATTTAATGATCAAAACTCAATAACATTGTCATTGTATAAGGCTGGGCTGGCACATCAAGCAGACGGTAGATGCTCTCTATTAACCTCTTTCTTTCCCAGAAGGGGAAGGAGAGAAGGGAGACAGACTTACAGGTTAGGAAGTCAAAACAACTTTAATAAAACAGTAACAATGAAAAAGAGTATAAATAATATTAATACTAATAATACTCGAAATATTGAGCTTCATGGTGATGATTGTGGGACCACGTGCCGCAACAGCTCACAGTGCACATGCAGCAGGGCAGGCACCCGGATGTCCCGGGGCTGGGACTCCCCAGCCAACAGGAATCAGATTCAGGAATGCACGGATTGGGGTCAGAGGCAGGACAGTGAGCAGGGTCCCACAGGGATGCCGGCCGTGAAGGAAAGAGAGCTGACTCCCATGATCTCTTAGCTTTACACTGAGTATCCACATGGATGGGATGGAATACTTCACTGGTCAGTTTCTGGTCACCTGTCCTGTCCGCAGCTTCCTGTGGGTGCGACTCTTTCACACTTCCCCACATGCAGACCACAAAAGAATCCACAATGACTCTGGTTCCCATAGGAACAAGCACACACATGGGCCTTTCTGTGTAACAAACCCACTTCTACCCCAGCAATAACTACAAACGTCAAGCGCTATCACCTCTAAAAACAGACATCACCTGAAAAACATGCAGTCAGGTTCTGAAAGTGCAGTTACTTAGAAGAAACTTAACTGAAGGAAAATCTACGGAAAGGAGAAATGGTCCTGTTTTAGCCAAACCAGGACAAACTTTCATAAATGTTATTCTATTCCAAATATAGCTGTTCTTTGTTATATTAAATAAGTTTTGTATCTCCTTGCCTTCTCAAATAAAGCACACATTGTGATTGCAAAGTGTAATTTTTCTGGCTTCTTTCATTAAAGTTACGTTGAGGTGTATTGCACAAAGTCTCTGCTGAAGATCATTTATTGTACCTGGAAGCCCTGAGACTTTGCTTCTGTATGGAATACTGCTGCCAAGTCAGAGTCATCTGTACTTCAGAGGAATATAAAGAGGTAAAAATCAAATTCTGTTTGACACCTTGATCGTGCCTTGAGGCTACAAATCTGATGGTTTTTGATTAGTGAAAAGCATTATGGTTGTGAGAACAGGTGGAATATGACAATTCAAGATGTTTCTAAAATGTAGTAAGGGATAAATAGACTTCAATGCCTTTGACAGGTGCTTCTGAGAGATAACTAACCACTTCAGTCTCGAAGGTTTTTTTTGGCCATGAATGAAACTTTTGGTTATCCATAGGCATTGTGACAAATTGTCAGCTTTTCTGCATTATTTTTTAGGGAGGTTGAAGTTCAACCCACCCTCTCTGCTCCCTGGGCTATTGGGAGACTTCTTTGGCAGTTGCAAAGTAGGATGGGTTGCTATTTATCTTGCTGTGAAGTGCAGTTTTCTCACATAGCAAATCATCTTACAAGGTGTTAACATTTCCCGTTCCCACTCTTCAAAACACTTACCACGAAACAGATGCACTAAAGATGAATCAAGTTTGAACTCATACTTTAGCTACCAGGCTTCACTTTCAAGAGATCTGTATAGGCAATTCAGATAAGAAGATAAAGCTGAGCTGATCAAGGGAAGGCAACATCCTGTCCTCCTCTAAGGACAGCTTAAGTGAAGTAATCAGTTTGCTTTTCTCTCCTAAAGACTGAAACTATACGGTATTTTGCACTGACCAATCAAAAGGAGAGGATATCAAGATTTACTCTATTTTCACTTTTTGTTCATGGCCCCAGGAGTTATTCCCTCCTAGAGCATCACTGCAGAATTGAAGTGCCCTGTCTGTAGGATAGTTTTTACTAATTCTGTGTCCTACATTGTAATGGGAACTCTCTAATACATGCAGAGCTGTCAAAGAAAGACTGTGCTAAAAGGCAGTCTTTCAGTAGGGTAAGGAAGAAATGGAAACAGCACAAGAGCACCCAGTTAGATAGGTTTCCAAGGCAAAAAATACACTTATGGATTGAAACACACCCAAAAGCGACATCCAAGTTTAGTACCACCATCTAATATTCTCCTCCTATTTGTAATGATTTATCTCAAAAGAGGCAAAAGAGTTTGATTTACCACAACTAAACTTGACTGGCATCTTTTGAAGAATTTGTTCTGGTAATCCTCATAACCTCTTAACAGTCCAGAATGATCATTATTGCCAGGTATATTAATATGTTATTTTCAGAATGAATCATTTCAGTAGTGAGTCCTCCAGGAATTTATCAAAAAATATTTGCATAGGAAAGATCACAAATTAAAGCACCCGCTTTTCACTAATAAATTCACTAGGAATGTCTTTCTTCAAAGTATAATGAGCAACCATGAGCTTTTATCACTATGAGAATAAAGAGGACTAATTTGACAGTTCTGCCTTCAATCTCCTTCGCGCTTATTTTATATCAAAATAACTCCTCTGACTTCACTGGGGCTGCTTCTGCTTTGTACTGGGTTTTGAAAATAATCATATCCAAATTCTTTTATTCCAACAATGTCCCCGTTTTTCTTAGACATTTTTTCAAATTCTGAAGAGACTGTAAATGGGACCACCCTTGATTTGTATGTGCTCCTTTGAAGCGAAAAGCCAAGCTATATGCTGTGCAAACTCCCTTAACGGCTTGACAAGAAGGGGCACAGTTTAGGTCTGCCGTTTGCAAGATGTCCCTCTAACTCGTTTAAGCCCTTCCATTAGTACTAAGCAGGCCTTTAATCAGGGCCTTCTGTTCTCCCATCGAAGTCAGTGCATCCTAAAAGACTCACCTGAGGGGCTGGTTGAGGACAGAGAAGATTAGCTTTTGCCAGCCTCCACAGCTATACGCCTGTGTAGTTTCACTGCTTAATGCTTTCTATGTATGCACCAACAGAGAAGAACATATACCTATAGGAGGTACAGCGGCCAGTGTTGTGTCCAAAATATAACCAGACACTTCAAGCGTAAGCACAGAGACAGTAAACATTTGTGAATATGTTTTTTTACAAGGCTGCATCCAAAAGCTTTCTAACCAAAGTCATGATTGATTAGTACATAACATATGGTACTATCGATACCGCCTAAACTGTAACGCAGGTGGGTATTAATGCTGATGCATTTAATTTTACCATAAAGTAAAAAGGTTTATCTGTGAATTTTATATGCAAAAAGCTGTGTTGAGATGCAGACTGCAGTCCCCATACGTGAGAGAGCACATGGATCCATCCGTACCTGTCCATGACATGGGGGCTCCCAAAGGAGTCTCCACAATTTCTCCACGTGCATTCATGCAGGTGCTGTTGCACATTTGCTCCACTTTGAAAAGAAGATGTGCTTTTTTGCAGACAAATCTTTATTCTGTCTTTTCCGATTAAATTATACCAAGTATCTAGGACAAACACATAGTATGGATGAAATTAAGAGAAAATCCACAATTTGTCTAGCTTTTGTGGGGGTTGCTTACAATAATTTTGAGTCTAACATAACTTGAGGACTCTTTTCTTTCCATAGCTTTATGAGAAAACTCTCAAACAAAGCAGAGCTGGTGAAATTTCTTGTCTACAATCATTTCAGATAAATCAAATAAATTACATGACCAAAAGGTTACACAAATTATTTAAACATCTGAGTGAAATCTTATGGGACCCATAAACATTTCTCAATGATGAAACATAACAATAAGAGTTTTCTTTGTGGAGGTTATGCTGAGGTTCTCTTGGATTTTTCATATATAAAACCATAAAAACTGATTCCTGGGATATATATATCAAATGAAGTTCCCTCCACCCCTTATTTGTAGCTAATATTTCACTAAAATCTAATAGCATTATAACTATAAACAATACAATATCCTGTATACAGGGATAAGTTGAATGCTTACTAAAGCACTAAAAAAAATAGTATCTGGTTATTTGACACACTTGCGAATAAGTAATGGAAGATGGACTACATATTAAAATTGCTTTGAAGCATTATCTGCCTGCTTTTCAGTGTCTGAATACTGTGTAGCACAAAAGGATTCCCAAACACTTAAACACAATGAGAAATTCAAAAATTGCAAATTAAGCTGTTGCAGAACTGCTCATTCAAATTTTTATTCCTAGTTTATGAAGATCCTGCTCCTCTGCTCTCATTGGCCTTTCAAAGTTCCCAAGCATGGCATCACTTGCCTTTGTAGTCACAGTTTACTGGGTAAGTACAAGCTAACTTCCACCAAGCATGGTATAATGAATAAATAGCTTTACACCACCTTCCTCCTCCTCCCAAGCTAGATACTTTTTTGGCTTATGAAATAAAATTAACAATAATAACACATTAAAGACCTTCTACAATACCTGAACACTGCATTTGGATGTACAATAGATGTATGCAGAAGTGCTAGTGGTATGTTCAAATCATTGTTTTACAGAACCTGAGCTTGCATTTTTGAAGTAAATAAGAATTAAATCACTGTATTCCCTGCAGAAAGTGCTTGTCTTGTAAGCTTTTTATACAGGATTAGTTGTTTTGTAATGTTTGTATGGAGTGATGAGATTTGTATCTGCAGCCACTATCAAAATATAGATCCAGGGGTTTTTATTCGAGAGCAGAGACTTGATCACTTACTCAGGAAAACATTACTACAGATTTCAATATGTAAATGTTACAGTATCAATTATTTATAGGAGGAAAGTATCAAGAATGAGCAGCAAAACACAAACAACCATGGAAAGATCTATAGTATCCACAACGCTGCTAGACTTTTTCTTGTTGTCTTGAACATAAATTGCAAATAGAAAATAGTGTTGTGCCATTCTGTCTCAAAATTATAGATTGAAAACCACTAAAATTCAGGCCCTAGTAAATGAAACTATTTTTTCTTGTCATCCCTCAGGACCACAATATTATTACATAAAGGAAACAGAGGAATAAGGCATATTGTTTCTACAACTAATTCTCAAAAACTATTTATGTATTTTATAAAAAGCAGATCACCTAGGGGTTGTTTTTCTCTGGATTGTGTTGTTAAATTTAGTCACTCTAAAAATAAATTTCCAATATTCCTGCTTTAACTAGACCCACAGCATCTTGGAGAAAAGCAAAAAAAAAAAAAACACAAACAAACTTTGAATGTTAGTTGTCATCCTGTCGATATTTTTGCTGCTTTCACTGTTGCACTTACACACGCACACACAAAGGAATGTAGCAGGATCCGTATTCTCTCTAAATCATTTGGAAGTATCATATGTAAAGGGCATTTATCAGCAGAATATGTGCAGTAAAACTGTATGATAGTTTGCTTCTTTGACTACTTCTTTTCCTATAAGATTCTAAAATTTAACTACTACCATCAGCTAGCTCGTGTGCTAATTCAAACATTCAGTGTTACTATAATCAAGGCATACTCCTTTTCTGATCGTTACACCAGACTTTTGCATCATATGTTTGTCACCACACTAAGACACACACCTTGAATTCTCTTCCAGACAAGTAATTTGCTGTGCAGATGCAACCATTTAACTTCTTTGAAAGAGCACTAAATAGAGAAACCATAACAAAATCACCAAGTATTTAAAATATACAGAGCTCTTCAGTTCAAATCTAGAAATAAAAACCTGTTCCTCGATTCTTATTGCCAAGATCGGGCTCAGATACATGAAAATATGTCTTCTGAATTAGAGATAATTAGTGTCTGGCTGTTTAATGTGGCCATAACCCTACATACCCTAGTAACAAAGTGCACCTGATTTTTAGATCAAGCTAAGTTCATTTCTAGTTTCCCCAAAGTGATAAGACACTTGAGGTTACATTGGTTGCAGCTTTACTACTCTTTGAAGCCCTTCAGCTTATGAACCTACAGCTCTCCTCCTTCACATAATTCTCATTTTTGGAAGTGAAGAATTAGCAGTCCTGGCAGTTGACAAGTCCTCATTTTGGAATCAGTAGGGGTTTAGTGAGAGAAGGGTCTGTTTCCATCTATCCAGATGACAGAGGACCTGGCTTGATGTAACCCTACATCTTAAACGCTGGTCATACCAGTGTAACACTGCAGGAAAACAAACACACACACAACCCCACGGGTAGCTCTTATTTTGATGAATATACACAAGAACAATTTCATCTGTTTGGGTTTTTTTCCCCCCTTTTGCAACCCTTGGTTCTAGCCAAGTATTTTACATCAAGACGGGGACCTCACGCTTGTTTGAAAGCAAACACAGCTATTGCAAATGTATCCAACTTAACCTAAGCACACCTGTACATTTCCTTGTACGTATTACCAGGTTTGCGTAAAGGGTTTAACTGTAAAACAGAATCGGATCAGTTGATCATCTACAGCAAAATATTTCTCTAGTCAGCGGAGATGCAGGATTTCGATACACATTTGCCCATTTTCTTTGTTTCTTACTTGGGAGTCGCTTAACCTTGGTCCATTCTGTCTTTACCTTTCCAGCTGTGGTAGTGGTTTTCCTATCACTCCTACTCTTTGGGCACAATGTTGGCATGAACTACTCCACTCATATTTAATCAATGAACATGAAAAAGATAATTTTTTTTGCTTTTTACCAAGCTGGCTATTTTATAACAGCTGGTGACAACCAAAAAGCTCAGATCCAGCTGCCAGTCTCACCAGTTATCTTGTCCTTAGGGCTATTCATTACTTGAAAAGCAGCATGTGAGTGCTGATGAATTTCTGTAGCTCACGTTCCCAAATACAATGAAAGCAGACGAATGTACAACTTTGTCAAACTAATCTATTTTAATGAGCTGAATACAAATGTTTTACTCAAAAGAGAATTACTGTTTACCAGTTACGACAATAGGGTTTTAGTGGATATTGAAAATGTGTACAATAGCATGCAAGAATGAGGAAAGAAATCATACAGTGGCTATACTGAACAGGTGTCTTGTGACAGCACGAAGGAGCTACAATCAGAGAGACCCTCAGGAGCACACCTTTTATGGACGCGTGTTCTATGGTGCATGCATACCTTTCATGAGAAACAAAGTAGCCTGGAAAAATTAATTTGGAGACCACCAATAGAGTCAAAGACATTTTTGAATAATGTTTGCTTCTTACTGTCAAAATGTTTATGATCACGTATCTTCTAAACCAAAAATATTTCTGTTGCTTGAGTAATGTACTTGGAGGAATGGCTAGATGAAAGCCAAACATGCAGCTTCCTTTGAAGAATTTGGCCAAGAAATACCATTTCCTTCTTAAATATAATTCTATCGGTTTGTCAGATTTGACATAGGATTCAACTTGCTGACTCCAAGTGAAACTACAGTGGGTTGGTTTCTTGGTATTCAGTAGGTTGGTGTATAGCAGAAAGTGTTATGTCTGCCAAATAAGAGAAGCTTGTAGCTCCTCTTATGCAAGACAAAACTGATCTAGTGCATAGTTGTCACAAGGCGATGATACTGATTTTCCCATGGAATCAAGAACTCTCCTGAAGCAGCATAAAATGAAACTGGTTCAAGACACAAATTGTCCTGTGGTTCACTTGGTTTCCTGATGAAACAGACAGCCCTAAAGCAGCACATCAAAGTCTGCCTGCATGTACGCTGCAAACCCTTCTATTTATTTAGTTATGGGCAAATTATTTATCTGTGGACTAATTTTGAATATAGTTTAAAAGCCAGATCCGGCATCCTTTGATGTGAATAATCAGCACTGAGGCCACTAGCAGTTTCCTAGCAGGACTGAAAAAGCAGTACACAAGTTAACGAACATCCTTGGCATCTGAAAGCTTTACCTTTAAAAAGCAGAAATTAATAGTGACAAGCTGTCATGGCTTGAGGAGCACCACAAAGGAAAAAGGGAGGGGAATGTCTCTGCACATCTTCTGAAGTCAAAGAGAGCTGGTGTCACTGTATTCAATACTTGTGTTGCCTTTGAATCCGTCCTGTGCCTAACGCTACGCTACTCCTGCCATCAATAGCAAAAATATTCCAGAGTGGATAGAACAGTGGCTTTGGTATTATTGTCCTGATACACACACCTTTGTGTGTAGGTAGAAAGAGCACACCACAGAATCAAAGAATGGTTGAGGTTGGAGGGGACCTCTTGAGATCATCTTGTGCAAACCCCTGTTCAAGCAAGGTCAGCCTGTGATTTTTTGTTGTTTTGGGGGGGTTTGTGTGTGTTTTTTTTTTTTTTTAATAAGTAACGCAGGATACTTTCATGAGAAAACATGAAATACTTAGGTGTAGAATCTGCTAGAATGGTATTGGAGGACTGTGAAGAGAAGAGAGGGCCAAACCTAACATAGCCTCACCTGTATTATCCAGTAAAGAAGTACCTACAAAGAGTGGTTTAACCCACTACCAGAACAACCCTGGATTTTGCCTAGGACGGAACCTTCACGTTTCCTTCAAGAGAAGTCCTGGAATCAATCAGTATCTGTGGGGCAGACAACAGGAGCTCCAGAATCCAGCCATGATGTCCAGAGCTATGGGATTTTACCAGACAGGTTCATGCAGATGCATGAAGGGGTCCTGCTAATGCACCAGCAACCATCTCTCTCTGTAAAAAGGGTTCCTTTCAGGCCAAATGATCTATGTGCAAGCTTACTGCTTCCTCAGCATTTGTTACCCTCTGTATGTGCTTACACAAGGTGCCAGAACAAGTGTCTTGCTTGCTCTTCTGTCACCACAGCGTTGCCTTCTCACTCCTGACTGAAATAGCTGTGCTGGCAGCATCCAGGCTAAGTCTGTGCTTAGTTTCTGGAAACAAAGGAAAAGCACTTAAGGGAAGAGAATGTTTGAATAAATTTGTAATACACTGAAGACTGAAAGACGGGAAAAAATTTAGATCTCTATTGTTGTTACATGGCTCGACATCCGAATTCTTACTATTCTGCTTAGGTTCAAAATCCCATACCTCATCATTGTGATCACTGAGTGCCTGCTGGCGATGGCTGAGATTTTCAAAGGACTGTAAGGGAGGTTGAATTTCAGTGAGGTTTGGGCACTTGATTCTCCCGTGATACCTTGATAATGCCAGTACACAGAAGAAGATTTTTTTTGTGTGTGTCTGGAAATTTTTTATTTGTTTGTTTTTGTGTGTGTGTGTTGGATTTTTAAAAAGAAAAAAACACCCAACAAAAGAGTAGTTAGGGTTCACACACCAGAAATCAGTCCACGGCACTGAGAAATTCATTGCATTGTGTTCAATCCCTTTTTAAGATTAGTGATTGCATCACCAAAATCAAGCATATACAGCACAAACTGGTCGTATGAAAACCAGAGTCTGTCTGGGGGTAAGGAAAGATTGTAATAAACAAACGCAGAAAAGGCCACTTTGAGAAATTTTCCCCCAGCCTGAAATATGGGATCATCTTTAAAAAAAATAATATTGCAGATGGCAAGGCTCCGGCTAAAGAAAATCTAGTTATAGCAGAGGAGAAAAGCATATGTTCCAGATACATGCTATAAATAGACTAGGTACTCTTATGGGATATATCAGCATACAGAAGAGCAGCAATAGAAAAGACCAGAATAAATGTGCAGTTATTTTCGTTTTTTCAGTTCCATCAGTTTCCTGCATGCATCTGGTGGCATTACAGGTTTGTTGTTTTTTTAACTCATCATATGTTTTAAAATCTAGTATTTGATTCAAAATAAAGCTAATTTGCATTGGCATAGTGACTTAACTCACTGGTGTATTATTACTGTGTAAGCAGGTGTACCAGCAACTGCAAATAAATGCTTACCGATAGAATCCCAGCAGGGTTTCTGATGAGTTTTCATTTTGTTGAACCTTACCCAGGAAATTATTGTGTAAAAAGCTTTGCTCTTAGTTCTTTGCCTGAAACATTATTTAGCCACACCTGGCCAAATTCATGGCAATTATACTAACTATTCATAGAGGACATACCCAAAATCCCATCAGCCTTTTTAAATCATTGTCTCAAAACCCTTGTATGAATAGTGAAAAAATCCCCCTCAGATTAATATGCACAATGAGATTTCTGATCCAAATGCTGTTCACTGTATAACCTACATAGAGAAAGATAAAATGAAAGCTTTAAGGTGGAATCTAGGTGACGCATCACTAGAATACTCCGAGTGAAAGTATTTTACAGTAAAAAGTGTCATTCAAAGCAAAAGTATTTATTATTACAATGGTTTTGGCAAGACATTTGATCATGTCAGTAGAGTTGATTTTCATTTTAGTTATTTGGGCTGAGAATATCTCCAATTATTTTACTGTTTGAGGGCTTAATGGCTTATTCGAATCAATTCAGAATATCCAAGAAATGCAGCAATGGGCTCTGCATGTCCCACATTCTACAGTCTCCTATGAAGGAATTATTTAGGTCAATCTTACCTACACTAAAGAACAGGAAAAAAGTTTTCAGTAATAGACTGAAGAATAGCTATTGATGCTTTGTATAGATCCACAAGAGTAACCACTAAAAGACTGAATAATAGCTATTGCTGCTTTTGTATAGATCCACAAGAGTAACCACTAAAGCACTTTAAAAAAATCCACATCTGATATTATACAAAGATTTGCAAGTCTCCTTCAAACATTAACAGGGTGACTATTTGAAAGCCAACAAACAAGATTAAAATAAACGTTTCCCTTTCCCACACTAGCAAGTGAGTATTTGCCAAAGAAAGGGAATTAGAATGGGTTTGCCTATTAATTGCCATGAGTGTTTATGAATTCTTTTAAGGTGATAATGATGATAATTTACATACAATGTAGAAAAGTCGATCAAGTACCTAAAAACTGCTGTGAAGAGTTCTATAGAGGAACTACATCATTATTTATAAAGCATACTGACCTACTTTTTTTTTCTTTAATCCTACTCAAAAAACCTATATACTCAAGGCAGTAAGATTTTTTTCCAAGTTTAAAGCTAAATTTATGCTCCTACTTAATTCCAAAACGATACACTATTGCACAAATTTTACTCACCTGTGATATGAAAGTCACCAGACAGAATTCCTGCAGCATAAGGGAAGCAGCCAACCCAGCCACCACGTAGCATGACACCTGCCAGTAGCTGGAGGAACCAGTGGCTTGGTATGGTTCATAAGGGCACCATTTTGAGTTCCATTCCATTCAGCAAACCATATTACACAAATATATATAAAACCTCCATCCCATAAGAAGTCTCTGCTTCACAGCTTAGCTTTTAGCATTCACAGCTTTCAATACCACAGAAAAACCTGCCTTGCCCTGTTGAGAAAACACAATTTGGAAGGACTCTCTGCCTATATCAGAGCAGAGAGAGGTAGTAACACAGGTGTCAGTAAGCTTCTGGTTATCACTTCCAGACACTTTGCAGCTGTGGAAACATTTATGCACAGCCAAAGGAAGAGAGAGGATAGCACAGTCACTTGAATATCCACCTACAGACCTAACTTCTTTAGAAACTTGTCTTGAATGTTTTGAGGAGGTTCCTATGTGTATTAAAAAGTCACAGTTCACTTTGGGAATCTAAATCTCTCCGTTGCTCAACTTTGTTGCATAGTTTATGACTAACTTGCCATAGTTTTTAAGCAAAAAAACCCACGTGAAGCAGAGTATAGAACACAATGTGTGTTTAGGAAGCCATTATGTGGGTAGGCTCAGTAAGG
>NW_009595442.1:12307-22420 GCF_000690535.1 Cariama cristata
TTGGGTTTTTTTGACCTAACAGTACCACTGCTCATTCGGGGAACACTGGGGTAGTTGCACTCATATAGGTGCTTTGGAAGGGCCTCTCCTGGGAGTCAGCTCTCACCACCCTGCCACACAGCACTCTCTTCTCTCCATAAAAAGTGGCTGATCCTGCTTCTCAGCTCCTGCTGCACTCAACACTCAGCTAAATGTGCTACCAAACCTCCTGCAGGGGCAAGGATCCCATTTTCCCCAGAAAAACAGGCTCCTGCTGCCTTCTGGCTGCTGACTTGGCTCTGCAGGAAGTCAGCTCCCAGCTCTGTGATCCCGCTTGCCTGCAAGCACAGCAGGAGTGGGTGCTGCTACCTCTCCTGCAAGCATCATTTCCATCTATTTAAAGAGCTGTGATTCGCAAGTCATGAGAACTCCAAATTTAGCAAAGCAAATTTTAGAAAAGCAGGAGTCCTGCCCCTTCTCCCCACTTGGCCTCAGATCTCAGGAGAAGCCTGAGTCTGAGCCAAGGCATAAACCCACCAGCTCTACAGGAGCCAGGTGCAAAATGGGGAAACTTTGCTTTAGAAGAAAACTCTATTTTTTATTTCTAGATTCAGTCAGGAAAGGAATGAGAAAGCAAACATGCAAGGTCTACAGTTCATTTAAGAAGAAACTTGTAAACAGCATTTTTATCAGGTCATCCCGTAGGAGATGTGATTGCTACCTTGACAAAAATGCTTTATCTCCCTTTCTGAGATCTGCATGATAGATTGACTGGCAGAGCTATTAATTGAATCTTTATATTCCTGATCTCACTCGGGCCAGCAAGCATTCCTAACAGTTTCTAATTCCTCATCATGACATCCATTATGTTCACCTCTGAGATGTCTAAATGTATTCTATGTATAATGGCAATGTTATGTAAAACGCAACATGACAGGAATACTTAGAATTGTTCAAAGCTGCACTGTGGAAACCAACCTTATTTGTGCTAGCCATCCAATATGGGATTTGCACATTTTGGTTTTCTACAGGCACACTGAGAAACTCAACCATGTAAGGGTTTAGATACTACAGGTTGGGCTACTGTTATATCCCTTGTGGCTCCACTATGAACAGAAAACCAAACACAAACAAAAATAATCTATACAGGAAAAACAGGCATGCTGACAGAGACTGTTTGACATTAGAAAAGCACAGCTACAGCTACCTACTCTTTGTTACAAAGTCTGTGGTAAATCTGGCATAATGCTCACACAAGCAGCAAAGAACTACCACAGAGGACTCTTAAATAGGAGAAACAGATTTTGAAAGGTGTCAATTTAAGTAATTTAACTACAGCAAAGGAAAAATAAAACAGTTCTCTAAAATCTGAGCCTTTCAATTACAGAAAGGAGTTGTGAGAAAATCTAGCCTTTCTTTGAAGCAGAAAACCAGGACAGTTGTATGATACAGGTAAGAAACTGTATTCATAAAACATAGTGTGCTTTGCTTATCTATATAGCACAGCATCAATAAAAAACTCAAATCTACAGTTCCCGTGCCTGAACCGTCAAGAGAGTCATGCAGAGGGGTTGGACTAGATGATCTTTAAAGATCTGTTCCAACCCAAGCCGTTCCATGATTCTGAGGTTCCATGCTGTGGTGTCCAACATGGTAAAATGACTTGTGTTCACAGAAACGTGTACGGCTCATGGGTTCCTTGGTGTTCTCTTGCTCTAGTGCCATATAGTAGCTACCTCACGGGTCTCACCTAGCCTGGGAAGCTAAGAGAGTAGCCACTTAAGAGCAAATTGTACTATCCAGAGGGGCTCTGCAGGTTATGATTACATAGGAAATTCGTAAGACAGTGTTTTAGGACTTGCAGAATTTGTAAGTCAAAACGATGTTCCAAACTATGCTGGAAATAAACATAGTTTATTCTTCTGCCAGCTGACAGGAGGGAATCCAAGTTTCTTTTCGATTTACCAAATGTCTGGGAATAAATGCCCAGTCTGAAAAACTCAATGTGAAGAACAATTTGAACACAAGATGAAGTATCTGTGTCACAACTTTCTCCAACCTATCTGAGAAAGACCTGCAGCATTGCTCGCACTCCAAATTCATCCATACATAGATTATCTAGTAGTACTGTGGGAACATGCAGAAACATTCCTTTTTGGCTTTGCATTAATGTGTATTATCTCCCAAATATCTGCAAACCATAACTTCCCTTTTTTGTCAGACAAACCAAACAGTTATAAAAGACTCCTTATAATAAAAAATTGGGATAGAAATATTAAACGTACGCTGCTTGAAGAGTAACTAGACCATTGGTTCCTCCACATTATCACAAAAATGATAGATCCTTCTCTGAAACATATCAGAGCAAAAATCCGTGAGGAACATTGGGGGTCCAGAAGTGGCAAAATATAAGACTAAACAAATATTATCTTTTTTTTTTTTGAATTTCAGTCTCACTCTAGTCTTTCTAGGCAGAGGATCTGAATCAAATCAAAATGCAGATAGAAGAGGTTGTGGACAGAATAGATTAAATGAACGGTAACAAATAGTCAGGTTCATATGATACTTATCCAGCATTTTAGCATAATTCAGGAGTAAAATACCTTGCCTACTAATTGTGGTGTATAAGTTCTCTGCATTCACATGTGATGCCTGGGAGGTGGTCAAATATCTAATCAATATTTTAAAGGTTTTGAGATCTGACATCCATGGAACTGCAAATTGATAAAAGCACCAGGAAAGTGAGTAGAAATATTATCAAGGAACTGTTAGATTGCTGCACAAACAGGAAAAGAAAAATCAACACACCCTTTAAAGGGTAAGTTCAGACTCACAGATTGTTAGATTTTTTTAAGAGAGTCAAAGGCATATGGATAAAAGAGGCTTTGTTGACGCTTATCTCCATGAATTTCAGAAAAGCTCTCACCATAGGCTCTTAAGGAAAATCCACAACCATGAAATAAGAGAAAAGGATCTTCCATAGACAAATAATTGGTTAAAAGAAAGGGGAAAAATGTATTAGTAAGTGGGAAGTTTTCATAGCAAAGAAAGAGTCCACCTTGGTCTATGCTTTTGCTTTTCAGCATATTCACAAGTGATCTGGAAAAGGGCATGGTTAAATTTGCTGATGATACCAACTTATTAAGGATGGTGGTACAGATTATGGCTCAGTGAACTGCTGCCAAAGGACCTATCAAAGGAGACAGTAGCTAATGATAATAGCAGTTGAAATTCAAAATAGGTAGATGTAAAGTTTGCACTAAAATAATTCTAGCTTGATATATGAAATGATCAACTCCAAGATGACTATTCCTATCTAGGAATAAGATCTTGGGGCATAGCAGTTCTAAATTGAATGCTTGGTGATGGGTGGAAAAAAAAAAAAAAACACACAAACAAAAAAACCCCGCAAACAGAAAAGAGAGCAAAACTGCTACTTCCCTGTATAAATCTGTAATACACCCACAACTTGAAATTTTCTACAGGTCTGATCTTCTGCAACTTGGAAAGAGTAACATGGAAGTGATAAAGAATCAGGTAGGGACAACAGGGATATGAAAGATATGAAATTGTTTCTATAAGAGAAATTAATCAACTAGGATTCCTGAGCTTGAAAAGTTAAAATAGTAGGACATGCCTTGGAGATCAATAAAATCTTGAGTTGCCTAAGTAGAATGATGAAGGAATTATTATATCTTCCTACATAAGAACTAGGAAAGTTAGCAGGTGTTGAGCGCAAAACACAAAGCAAAGGATCCTCTCATCATTAAGCTGTGGAACTTCCTGAAGCAGGATGATGCAAATGTTGAAAATTCAGATGCCTCCTATGGGTTAAGCTCTTGGGAGGAAAAATTCATCACACCTTATATGAAAAGAAATAACCTCTAGCACAGGTTGTCCTTGAGCCACAAACTTTTGGAGTTTGGGAAGAAATTTTGTATGTGGTGTCATTATTATGTTCTTCGAACCACATCTACTAATGGCCACTGTTAGATCCTATCTCGTTGAATTTAAGTATTATCCAGTATGATTAACCTTTTGTTCTTATCCTAAAATTTTCCCAGACACATTACAAAAATGAGTCCAAGAAAAGAACCATTCTTGAGAAAAGATAACGAACGAATCAATGCCTGCAGAGCTCAAATGAAGCATTCAAGATAAATGTAAGTGTAAGAGTATTTTAGTTTACTAGACACACTTTCCGATGAATTTGTATTAGATGCTTAATGATATTTATTTTACTTCCATTTTCAGTATTTCTCAGCTCTCTGCAGGAATAAGTTAGATCTGAAGATGAAGATGTTAAGGAAGACCAGGTAAAGATCACAAAGAAAAACAGTAAAGAAGTATTTCAGAACAAAGAACAGGTAATCTATTCTGAATTTAAAAGACCACATGAAATGTAAGAAGATTGGAAGAGAAGAATTATAGAAATGCACAGCTGAGATTTATAAACAGAAATGATGAAGGAATTGTTAAAATTATTTTTTCTTTCTTCATAATTGTGAATCTGACAGCACACCTTCCCTACTTAGACAAGAAGGACAGACTAAACCTCTTCTTGCTTTTACTCCTTCTCTTAAAAGCCTCAAGCAATCTCTCTGCAGAACCAGATCCTTCCAAGACTTAAAAAGATGATCCTAAACCTGTTAAAAACATTTTGCTAACAAAATTATTTAGGCAAATTCTTCCAAGAACTTTCAGAGAAACCAAATTTAAACTTCACTTCAGATTTTAGAATATCCACAATTTCAACATTTGAGAACAAGAAACAAGTAAATCTGGCTTAGCAAAGAGTAAAGACAGGCTTTATTCTTCCTTCCAGCTACATCATTCTTTTCATCAAGCACTTTTGAAAAATAGATGTCTGTGAGATTCTTCGCATAATCACACCACTAAAACTCCTGCTGGGCAGCTGTGTAAAATAGTCACTTAAACTACCTGGCATAGGTACTGTGAGCTCTGTAGATGTGGTATTTTCTATGGTAAGTTCTTAAAGAAATAATTTTCATAGTCATTAGAGGTTTGAATGATGACAACAAGAACATTCAGTTTGTCCTAAGTGAAAAATTGTTGCTTATGTCTTTTGTAAAGACTAAAATCCTGCATATTTCATTTGTAAATCTTAAAGGCAGAATAAGAACAGACACACTGGAAATCTAAGGCTTTGACTGTAACAGTTTTTCAAAATATAAAGTCCTTGAAGTAGAAAAAGAAAAAAAAAAGGAGAAACTTCTTACCTTGGCAAACTCCCTCTATAGAATCAAAAAGAGATAATGCTACAAGAGAGGAAGAAAATGGAAGAAGATTGTCATAGCAACCAGTTAAGACCATATTCAACACAGGAAACAATCTGATTAATCTCCTTTTTTAAGAACCACAGGACACACTGCACCATCCAGTTGAATAACAGGACACTTTTTAAAAGATAGTATATTAATTCTCACTTCATAAAATTTGTAGTTTATTTGCAGAGCTTTTGACTCATTCAAAGCATATACAGCTTATAGCGGCTTAAATGAAAATGAAAATAGGCAGGACTTCTGTTTGTTTAAATTACCTAGGTTGTAATTAAGCCCAAAGATTTTTGATAGGAGACAAAGAAATGGTGGTATCACTTTTAAAAATTAGGAATCTTGCACTGAAAATAAGAGTATTAGAAAATTAAACTAGTCTAGGGCTAGAGACCAAAGAATGTAATCCCTACTATTCTTCTTTCTCATTTTTTTGCAAGCCAATCTACCGTTATACAGACATCTCATTGGCTTCTGAGCAATATCTTCAATTCATTAAACTACACTTTTGTTTTAATATTGACATCAACCATTCACTTAGTCTTACGCAGCCTCAATTTTACTACATGCAGTAATCATATACTGCTACATTGCTAGGTTTAAGATAAAACATAGACACTTATTTACTTTCCCTTTGGGGATATTCTTGGTATAAGTAACATTTTATGTGATATGTTTCTGAAAGACCTATTTTCAGTCACTACAGGACTTCACATCGAAGAATTCCAGGAAGGACTCATTAGCAGATCTGGATGGAAAACATTGCTGCTCATTAGTGAAACTTTATTGCAAACAGAATAGCGACAGACGGCAAACTTTTAATGACATGTTCCACCTTTTTTCAAAGAAAGTCAAAATATTAAATACAGCCAAATCCTGCTCTTCTAAGAGAAAGTTAAAAATTCTGGAAAAAGCCAACACTTTATTCTGCTAGTAAATAGTTTGGTGGGATTTCTATTTTTCAGCACAGGAGAATTTGCTCCAATAATAGGTCATTTGTTATTCCTCAAGTTTTCAGAACCAAACTGCATTTCCTACAAGTCCTTTCCTCTGTGTAGCTGTTTATATTTAAAATGTCAAGGAAAAATACTGCATTAGCTAAATATAAAGGGTGTTTATTACATAATTGAAATCTGCATTTATTTTCTAGGAAGTTAAATGCATCTATCTAATTCAAATCCTTCAGGGAAAAGCACTATTATTGCAACTATTAAACCCTTCATATTTCTGAAGTCTAAATTTTTATCCTCAGGGCTTCCTTCTTCAGATGCAAGAAAACAAAATGCAAAAACTTATTCCAGTAGAAAGGATGGATTATGAATTTGGTCTCGCTCATTCACTTGCTTTAAAATGCTTTAACAGATCCTAAACATTAAGTCTAATTCTTCACTGCAACCTCAGGGCAGAGCCAGCGTGTTTATTGAAGCGTTAGGTTACTTCCACTCATTTCTTGGCAGGCCCCTGGGAAGGACCATTCAGTTCCTGGGCCAGGCATCACTGGGAGGCCCCCAGTCAGGCCAAGCAGCAGAAGCGCTTCATGTCACCAGACCTGTCCCAAAGACCTGACCTTTCAAAACTCACACCTCGCTTTCATCCCTGTCATGGTCAGACCTCACCAGCACTGTCCCTAGAGCAGCCTGGAATGGCCACTTGCCCCTTCTCCACCATCTCTGTGCCGCCATGTGCCCCTCATTATTGCTGCCCCTACTGTTCTTTTCACAGGGGAAAGCTGTGATCTCTGTCACATAAACCTTTGACAGTGGACCAAGCTGTTCGGCAGCCATGGCTTCCCTGTGGCAATGGGTGGACTTGGTGATGGGAGGCAAGCAGGCAGTTCACTACTCTACAAACCTGGAAAAATCAGCAATGGGTACATTTTTGATCAATGATCCCCTCACTTGGTGGCCTCACAAATATCTGGTACTCTGAGGTGGCATGAATGTCATCATTTCCTTCTCCAATATAGCCAAATCTTAGAATAGAATAGAATACAATACAGTACAATATTTTCAGTCAGAAGGGTCCTACAATAACCGTCTAGTCCAACTGCCTGACCACTTCAGGGCTAAGCAAAAGTTAAAGCATGTTATTAAGGGCAAAGTCCAAATGCCTCTTAAAAACTGACGAGTACGTCCTCAGCAGCTGTAGCACAGTACTCACAAAACCAACATCGTGGGGTTTGCTCCCGTTTGCCAGGGAAAACTGTCTGAAATTCAAGGTGACAGATCCACTATGACTTTGCAGGGCCATCCTGCAGATGTGTGCCATTCTTCACTGAAGGACCACTGTACCGCTGCCAGCCAGTAGCTCCTCAGGCTGAAAGTTTCCTCCATTCTGTCAACTGGTTTCCTATTCATATTAATTTTGCTACAAAACCACCAGTAAACTGCATTCAAGTTTTTAGCCATCAATGTTAGAGGAACATAAGAGAAACATATCCCCTCTCCTATACAAACCTCTGCTTCTCTCTTTCTCCCTCCCCACTTCTCCCTCCTTGTACACTTGTATGCGTCTTCCACATCCCTGTTCTTGACTGGTCCCAGAGAGTGAATGATTCACATTTGTAGAGCTATCTAAGGTTTGGTTTTGAACTGTCTAACAGCTGATCACGAAAAAGTGCCGGTAAAGTACTATTTAAACATGCCCCTTAAAACTGCAAAAAGCAGAGCTTTGGCTTCCACTGTTTCCTGACACGCTGCACCAGCCTTCTCTACGAACAGGCAAGGTGCCGGCCTGAAAGAGGCAGGGCAGATGTAGGAGGCTGGAAAAGTCCATGGGGAAGTGCATGGGTGTGTGTGTTGGGAGTGGAGTGGCTATTTCAGCGGGAAGAAAAGGTGGTTAAGAAACTGTTGTGAATTTCAACAAAAATCCTAGGAACCCCATTCCCCGAGAGCACACAGAGAACGGGAACAGGGTCCAGCCCTACAGTTTGTCCATCATGTGACGTGGATAAAAAGTCATAAAGATTTATGGCTCATATTTTAAACTCTTGGATGTCTAAGCCTCCTTCTGGTATTTTACGTTCCTGACTAGCATAGTACTTAATGTATTCAGCCTTTCATCTTAGAATAATTAATTCATAAGTCAAATGCTCACTTACCGGGTTTCAATTTCATCATTTGTTCTTTGATGTCTTCTGAGGATTTTGTTAAAACTCTTGATAAAAAGTTCCTACTCTTTTCCTTTTAATACTTGACTATGTTTAATGAAGTCCTAACAAAGTACGTGGTGAAAGAACATACATCTTCTACTATTGTAGCTTTGTGTTGTCCTTACCTTTCATGAAGGATAAAGTGGTATTATTTATTTTCTATATAAACACACTGATTTATGATAGGTTTATATTGTCCTTATACAAAATCAGGGATAGCTGAACACATTAGAGGTTTTAAGTGTTAAACACTGAAGAAAAAATCATATTGTGCAAGTGTCAAAATCACAAAATGCTACTGAAAAGAGAAGGTTTAAAAAGACAAAGCAGTTATATTTTTGTGCTTCTTTCCTGTTGTAGTAACTGTGCATTATATATCAACACAACCTATGGAGAGGATGAATCTTCACCCTGGAAACCCACAAGAAATAGAACTTTGTTACAAAACTCTCAAAAATTGGGGTTTTTTCATTTTGCTATTTTTTTAAACTGCAATATAGTTAACATTTTCCTTTTCTGCATTTAGCCTGAAAATTATTGTGTACAAAAGCATCAGCAGAAATCTGCAATCAGTTCTAGAAGAATCCACATGAATCTATCTCCCGAATCTCTAAACAGAAGTTAATGAATGAACAGTCCTTGAACCTACATTGTATCTTGAGCATACTTGCAAATGAGGACAATCTACAAAACAGCAGAACACATTTAAATAACTTCGAAAGGGGCAGATAGAATTCCTTTGCCAAACAAACAAGCATTATAACCAAAAGTCACACAAAGTTCAGCTGGAATGAATGCGGTCACTTTAAAGCGGTCACTGATGACAAACTGCCTCCTACAGACATTTCAGTGACAGCGTTGGAACATTTCAGGTCTATAGTTTCAGCAATAAATAGGTTAGGCATTTGTGCATTGTCATGGCGAAGATCACTAGTAGAAATAAACAGTGACCTATGATAGTATCCACTGGTAAAATAATTTTTTAACGAAGTATGACTAGCCAAATGACCAGTTCAACGGAGAACTTTGCTTTTATAGGACTAGGATGCCTGTATATGTCCTTTCCTTCAGTGTAGCTATCTCAAATTTATACTTTACTTTTTGAAGTGAGTAGCCACTTCCAGAACTAATAAAAAGATACAGTAAAGGGAATCAATAAAAGGTGTATCGTTTATCTCTCTGAGATTTCAATGTATTCCAGTTAGATCTTGTTGAATATTTTTCACTGATAACCTTATATTCCATTAGTTTAGCTTTCTGTAGTATATTTTTCTAGAAAACGAAATTTTTCTACACATGTACCTATTAGTCGTCAAAACTGTGAATTTACAAGGTTCTAAAATGGAGAGAAATAACATTTGAAACAAAAGAGCCAATGGAAAAGTCTTACCGTAAGTTTACTGTAAGTGTCACTAGCTGTATGAGATGGTATGTAAGAATACATTACAATTTCAAATGAGCAGTACAAGAATTGATATTGCTTAAAAGTACATAATTACCAAGGAACTTCAGTAAGCGCTCATTAAATGGTACGTGAAATATTTCTGAAAACCGAACCAATGTGCAGTATAAGGAGGCAATCAGGGAATTTGATTTAAAACCACACTGCTGTTACAACCCAAAAAAGCTAACTGAGACACAGACTACTCAGCCTGTTGTGGACAGATCCCCTACAGAAACATGTATTTT
>NW_009595443.1:0-300 GCF_000690535.1 Cariama cristata
ATCAATAAACCTTTATCTTGGAACAACACTTCCATCATGAATCTTTCATTTTAGCACAAGCATCGCTTTCCTCACCTGAACCTCCAGAGACACTGCAAGACCTTACTGAGGAATAAAGGCAGCAGCACGGTATCCTCCGGAGAGGCCAAGGGATGTACCTTAACGGCTTTAAGTAGAGAGGAACCTATGCGGTGAATCACTACAAACTTCTCCCAGTAACCGCTAAGAGGAAATGTGATTCCTTTCCCTGACCTCCTCTGCACACCTGAGCAGCAAACAGAGAAGTACCCACAAACGGGC
>NW_009595443.1:383-9702 GCF_000690535.1 Cariama cristata
CTGCCGGCCCCAGGGCAGAAGCCAGGCTCCAGACTTTCCCGAAAAGCCTTCTGCTCACACCTCCCCACCTCTTCACGCCTTCCACCGCTTGCATCCGAGAGGACCGCAGTTAAGGGCAGCTGGGAGCATCCCTCACACCCAGCCCCGCAGCGCTCTGATGCTGGAGCCTCACAGGGCAGTCCTGCAAGGGAAGGGGGCAAAGGGGTAAGAAAAAAAGAGGGGGACTAACCAAATAGTTACAAATTACACCTGCTAATTACGCATTTCCAGAGGGGAGATAACAGCAGGCATAATCCATCTTCCCTCAGCATGCCACCAGGATGCCTTCAGAGCCAGGTTTTCTGGGAGAAGGGGTTGTGGGGGTTGCAAATAATTACATTTAATTTGAAGGTTCACATTTGAAGAGAGTATTTTTGGAAAGAGAAATCAACACGTTAACAGTGAGCAGGAGCACAGAGCACATAATCCTTTCACATCCTGACAGGGGAGAACTGCGGAGGCCTGCTATGAAGCATCTCTGAATAACAGCATCTTCATTTTTTGAATATCTAATTAGGAGTTTCTATATATTGCAAAGCACTGCTATAAGATATAATTTAGTTGGCAAACACTAAAGATCTCTCAGTCTGTAAGTATGCTTTCGGCAATCAAAATTTAAATCTAGATATATATCCGAGATACGTATGGCACAGGTACTTTTTTTTTTTTTAATTCTAACAATTACATTCAAATTAGCAGATTAACTTGAATCAGTTTTAAGCAAATGCAAGCTACAAGCAAATCAGCCTCCACCACCACCACAACAGTACATTTTTGGATTGTTAGTATCTTTACCCCTGTTAGCGGCTTCAAGTTTATTTAACATATATTAAAGGGGAGCAGACAAAATGAAACAAGTTTAGTCTAAATCGAAGAAGAAGAACTTAGCACCAACTCGGACCTGAAACTCACACACGCCAAGAAAACATTAGCAATTGCGCTAATTCCCACTGTGGGAACTGAAAGGCAGCTTCATATAACACAAAGGGCAACAAATCCATTCCTTTAATTTCAGTCGCCAAATTTTAATTAATTTCCATCCAGGCAAACATTCAGCATTTCTGCTGATCTTGCAGGATGTAAGCTCATTTGCACAATAAATGCGGTCTAACAAGTCACCACATTTATAGCAAGTTGCTTCAGTCTTATCTAACTGCGTAGTTTGAAAAGTCAGTGATGGGTAAGTGAAACTCCACCCACGTCACAGTTTCTGGAGTTAAGCACAAGAAAACTGAAGAAGTTGCTACCTCCTCATTGCAAGCAAGACTGCCGACATTATTTTGACAATTGGAGTCCATATTCTGAACTATGTGTACAGCCCTTATTCAGGAACAGAAAAAAAAGCATACACTTTGATTTTCTCCTACAAATTGAATGTCCATATTCCAATGCTCCAGAGTTCCCCTTCCCAAAAAAAATCAAAATCAGACCCTCTGCTTCCCGCTCGCAGTAACTGCCAAAAAGAAAAAAAAAAAAAAAGGAAAACAAATCAAACTTGAATTAAACTGTATCAATTTAAATAGGTCAGCATATAAACAAAACGGCCACAAGTTCTGCCTATGCCAGGGGGCATATATCACTGCAGCGTTAAAGCAGAGGCCATCAGCAAGAAGAGGGATTCCCCAGAAGGCAGATCTGCCAGCGGAAAGGGCGGCGGGGCAGCCAGGGACACAGCCGGCACGTAGCAGCTGCTGCCCATCTATGCACGGCCAGCTCCTGGACGGAAACTTAAGCCCAGCTCCAGGTGAACAGCAGCGGTGTAGGGCCCTCCCAGATGTAGTAGTTTTACTCACTTGCTGCTCTCCTGCTCTGCAACATCAACAGAGGAGCAAGAGAGCGGTGCCCCGGCTGCTCGGCTACTAAGCTGCAGATCAGCCCCATCAGCAACAGCCCTCAGCATCTCCTGTCTTTATCAACCTTCAGCTTTCCCCAAAACTACAGTTTCCATGGAGAGCACAAAGGTTGCTTACATGTATAACTCCTTCACCTATGCACACTGCTCGTTTCATTAAAAAAAGTTTTTCGTTTCCTCATTTCTGCACATGATGAAAATTTCATTCTGGTACTAACTAAATTAGTGTCTCCAACATTTTTAGAGGGAGACACCGACACTCAAGAAGCAGAGAGCAGCCCGCTTCATCATTTCAGATCCTGGTGCAGGAGAAGCATGGAGGCCTGGCACGAAGTGGTCTCTGAACAACAGATATTTTTAAAAAAGAAAAAAAAAAAGCTAATTAAGTAAGAGTTCTTACATACTACACAGCACAGCTAGGAGATATAATTTAGTCGGCAAATACTATGGGTTAAGGGCACCTCTGCTTGCAAGCACTGTTTTGGCAATTAGTCCAAATTTAAAGCTGAATATGTACTATTTTAGAGACCATACATACCCAGTACATTCTCTCAAGTACACACATGCCAGGCCCCAGACCTTACACTCCTTAGACCTATGCAACAAAAACAGCCTTGACAAACGAAAGAGGAGCCCCACATGCTCACACCAACACGAGCCTGGGGTGCACCCACCAGCACAGCACTCGGGGCAGCACGGGCTGCTCAGAAACGCAATCACGGCCGTCCCCGGCACGCTGGCGTGAAGCAGCGACGGGACTGAATGCACTTCCAGCTGCACGGATTCCTAGCATTCCCAAAAATTAGGTTTCTAAGACTAGAACAAGAGAAGACTTGTACCTTTCAGTTTAATTAACTCTAGAATAAGATGTATTTTCAAACAGAACTATAACATCATTGATACTGGGCAGTGATGCAAGATGCCTTTAACAACAGTAAGTTGTCTGAGCAAATTGAGCGCTGCCCTCTGCTCCTCCACCAAATTTCTAATCTCTGTCTGATGTGGCAGCTGTCAGAGTCCCAGGAGGTTTTCAGTGACTACATTTTTAAACTCAGCCACTTCTGGTCCCACGTACCACAAAGCGAAGCACGGCTAAACCTTTACCATTTACCACAGAAGTGTTTCAAAAGTAAACACATTTGCCTCCTTAGGTATTATTTTAAGTGATCTGGTAAAGATCAGGATCCACTATCGAAATCTAGCACAAGCATGATGCCTAATGAAGTTCTTAGCAGATAATCATCCAGTAAAGGTAGCTGACTTTGTTCTTTTCATTCCTCTATCACCTCCGTCAGGAATGGCGACCTACCAAGAAACTTCACGGTACAGCTGCTGTGCTGCTAACTTAAGATGTCTGCATATCACAAACTACAGTAGAGGAATGAAGCACCTTTGTTTGATGAACACACATGAATAACGTTTACTAAGTATATTTAGAAATAATACTCAAATGTGAATAGCACTTGTCCTCAGAGATCAATTTAATTCATGCTGAAGCTCTCTATGCAGCAGCAGTGATGCTGTTCTTCACAATGTGACTCTTCCCAGTGCACTTCATTTCTGAAGTGCAGCCTATCATCACAAAAAACAGTGTTTCCCCAATATTTAAAACCCATTCTGGCAACCAGATTTACAAACAAAATGTTACAAAATTCATTAAAATATTAGTATGCACTACCATATGCTTAATTCTGACTAGCTGCAGCCAGCATCAGTGAATTTGAAGTTCCTTCTTCACAGGAGTTGACAATAAAGTCAATATATCCATCTTTCACATATTTCTGAGAGGCAAACAAACTATTTAGCAGGTATCTTCATTATGTCTTACTTCAGTATTCATTACTCAAGGTTATAAAATCATTCCCATTAGAAATCCTTGTTTCACATACAAACTTTCTCCAAAACCAGAAGGGGCTGAAGGTTGAACCTCTGTAGCCACAGCCCTACATATTTCACAAATCTGTGGCTGCAAGATGTATCAGCATTTTTATTCCAAAAGCCAAGCACTCATTTTACAAAATATTCACCAGTTGTGTAAACAGAGGAGCATATATTTAGGTAGCATTATGCTTTGGAAACTGAAAAAAAAGTCTGAACAGAAATCTCAAGAGTACATCATTTCTGGAGTCTTATAAAGAATCTAAAACATTAAAAATATTGCCCATTTTATTGTTGATCACTGTAGTAAAAAAAAAAAAAAAAAAAACACAAAAAAAAACCCACCCACCCTCCGATATCTTCCCTAAGGTATCTTTATCCCCTTGCACCACATGGCTTCCCCCTTCCATCCCAGGCAGCAAGGGCCCCGCTTCCCTAAACCACCAACTTCACCGACAACTTGTGAAACCGTGTAAGTGATACAAAAATAACGATACTAAGGAACCAGCTGAGTGTGTCGTAAGGAATACGGTGGCAAAGAGAGCAGTCACCTTGGTTTTGTATTGAAGTTCTTTAAAGTCAGGCCCTTCAGGAAAATTTAGTTCATTATGTCAGTATACAAAGCCACTCAGGCATTTTGTTTTGGTGTTTAATCTTACCTATAATCATACAACTAACTGAACAGGCATCACAGCAAATAGAAAACTGGTAAAGAAAAAGAAAAGTATTTACAACACATAATTCAAGGCCCTAATGGGAAAGCCCAAACCCACCGATGAACGCTGAGACACATCGCAGCAGACAGCACAAGCCATTGGCACCGGGCGCATCTTGAGCATCCCGGCTGAAACCTGCCTGCGGGATAGGGGCCAGGGAAGCCCACACACCGCCCCAAAAACAGGGTAGCAACATACAGGTTTGAGGTCAGAACAGGCTTTTTTCCTTCAAGCAAGGGCTGAGGTCAACAGGGCAAACATAAGAGGAGAAACAAAACTAAGTTTAAAAGGAATAAATGGTTAAGGGTCAGCATTGGGATATAGCTTCGCCATGAGTTATTCGGGCATAGGCGAGGAGAGCACCTTGCACCTGCAAAGATTAACTCTCACTACAAGAAGGACCTTGAGGTGCTGGAGCGTGTCCAAAGAAGAGCAACAAAGCTGGTGAAAGGTCTGGAGCACAAGTCTGATGGGGAGCGGTTGAGGGAGCTGGGGGTGTTTAGTCTGGAGAAAAGGAGGCTGAGGGGAGACCTGATCGCTCTCTACAACGACCTGAAGGGAGGTTGTAGCCAGGTGGGGGTCGGTCTCTTCTCCCCAGTAACTAGTGATAGGACAAGAGGAAATGGTCTCAAGTTGCGCCAGGGGAGGTTCAGGCTCGACATTAGAAAGAACTTCTTCACTGTAAGAGTCGTTAGGCATTGGAACGGGCTCCCCAGGGAGGTGGTGGAGTCACCATCCCTCGAGGTGTTCAAAAAACGTTTAGATGTGGTGCTTCAAGACATGGTTTAGTGGGTTTAGCGGGCATGGTGGCATCAGGTATATGGTTGGACTTGATGATCTTTGAGGTCTCTTCCAACCATAACGATTCTATGATTAAACTGAATTTTCATACCTGAAATCAAGTGAAATGCAAGCTGTCTCACAGACAACGAAGGTTGCTATGAGGACTTTTTAGTGGCAGTGAGCAGGTATGGCAGCCACCAAATAGTAAAACTCACAACAGGGTGGGCAGAGGGTGGAACTGGTCTGGCCATTTCTCCGAGTGTGCCCCAGCTGAGATCAGGCATCACAGCAGAGCAGATGCGACTACAGCTTCCAGCTGTTGAGACTATTACTAGTGTCACACATAAAAAGGTATGACTGTAATAGCATTTAACTTGGCAGAATCCATAAATAGAAAATCAAACATACGTACTCATATAAGCATATGCATGTGTGTGCGCTGTACGTTATGTATAATACAATGGATGATGCTAGGGTGTCCACACATCACCTAGGGAAGCATCTGCAGGGACAGAGGTAAATGCCTCCAGGCAGGTAACCAACATGGAGGGAATACACAGCAATCTTCAAGGCAATCTTCAATTGTGATATTTTGACATAGAAGAAGAAACGTGTGTTAAAAACCTCACAAAGATGTACTCATTTCACTTTAAATAAATTGTATACATTTCCGCAATTTAAATTGTTCACTGATCTAGAATCAAAAGCTATGGACAACTTCTGTGAAGATTATTCTTAATTTCTCAAAGTCTTTCAAACGCTTCATACTATGCATGGCTTTCAAATCAAATACACCACAATCTAGAATTTATTTTGCATGGAGAGCAATTTGTTACAGAATAGAGTCATGACCACAGAGTATTCCTAGGGTAAGGCCACCCAAAGCACCCGTCCCATGCCTGCTTTGTCCTCAGGCTTACATCCATTCATTCTTCTGCAGCTAGATATCGTCTATTCCTATTCCTTCAGCAATAGCAACAAATAAATTTAGGTGATCAAGTTTCCTTGGGACTAGAAGTCGAGGAGGTATAAATACTGCCAATGTGGAAAAAAAAAAACACAACATGTCCACCTTGAGATGAGCACCACCAAAACTCTATGTTTTCTGTTTAACAAAAATTATAGGTTTTGATTTGAATCCATTTTCAAAAAGCAGGCTAAAAGGACGAGACCATTGAAGGAAGCTTAACTGTGATAGCTCCTTTACGATAAATCTCAGTAATCTTGCCATAAAGCAAAGACATCATGACATACGCACAACATAGAGATGGTTTATATTTTATATATGATGATTAGCCAAAAAGCTGTCAGGTTTGAGTAAAGAAAGAATTATCTACAGCTGCAGTGAAGTTCTTGGAGGACTACAGACTGTCTTAAGCGCTATGTCTTCCACCAGCACAGGTAAGGGAAAACATTGCTTTCACTTGACTACTACTGGGAGAAAAGTTTCATTCTTTCACGCAACTTTCACAACAATTTCTTTTGTTATCTCTGAAACAGATCTTGTTCTTGCTTCAGCTTTCTCTGAGCAACGCCGGTTGCTATCGGCACTCGTTCACAACCAACAAGGGCACATCTCAAGCGCTTGACTCAAGGCAGCCACCGCACAGGGGGTCATGCGGACTTTGCTCCCCTACAGTTCAACGGGGGTTTTGTTCAGAAAGCGGAGTTTGCACTAAGAAAGTCTGGAAAGACAGTTATATATACTTTGTATAACATATATTTTGTATATATACATACTTTGTATGTATAACTGAGAACAATTTTACCCACTTCAATATGCTACTACTGACAATTCTATGTTACTACCTTTGGCTTCTACCCTTATTTAAAAAGCCATTTTTATTTGAATGTTTTTATTTGGAAGAACTTGGATGCTATTTTGAGCTCCTAACAGATAATGCTGACACCACTGAACTTCTTTATCCCGTGAAAAATGAAAAAGCAGCTCGGCATCAGATATTAAATCAGGGCAGTACCTATTCACAAGCATTAGAGCAGTTAGCCCTCATCTTCTGGGTGAGAAACACAGCCCTGCCACTATGCAGAAAGTGCACATTCTTTTTCATTTCTTGTGTATTTCACAGATTTTGCATAGAATTTGAAATATGCCTTGTTGCACTTACAAATATGCAAACTCCAACAAGATGAAGTGTCCTGAAGCTTTCTTTAAGGGGAAATAAATAAATAAATAAATAAATGAAAAGAATAAAACTAGCCTGTCTTTCGCAGACTGCAAAACACCGACGCACAACGTACTCCCAGCCCTAAGTCAGTGCCAGGCTCTAACACGAACCCGCGCTCCCTCTGTCAGCAGAAAAGTCCATCGCTAATCTGCGCTCATGGCTGGAGCAATGGATGCTCCTCCTCTGCGGGGGCCCTTGGCCGACTCCGGCTTCGCACCCAGCCCTGTGCCCGCACCTACCGCGGGTCCCCGGCCCCCAGAGCATGAGCAAACCAACAGCTCCCAACCTGGAAAGTAAAAATAATCCTTACTCAAGCCGAGCGTGGATAAATGGTGATAAATGAGGCAAACGGGCTGCACACCTCGACCGGATCAGTTCCAGCGTTGACATCCAGTGGCTGCCAGTTACTAAACTTCAAAATGTGTTTAAGAAACGTTGCATTTATCTGGCTAAAGTGGTAAAACCTGCAAGCGCGTAACTTTCTGAGCAGCCTGTCAGCGACGCAGCCAAGGGAAGGGATTAGACATGTGTCCAATGCTGAACACAGTAACTATTTAATTATAGTAGGGAAGCACATGTGTATTTACTTGCTGGCAGTGGCAGGGTACCTACAGCCCCCTACCAGAGGGTCCCACAGCCAAAAACCATACCGGTAAGGGCTCTCCCTCTCACAGCCGAGGTACGTGGGCTTAGGAAGAGCTCAATCTGTCAGAGGGAGCTGTGCAAGACCTCTCAGTTGCTGAAGCACCACAGGAGGAGCAGCAATAAAATAGGAAGCAGCTCCTAAGTTACACAGCTCGCAGAGTTTCTTATTTGCTCGCTCGAATTTGGGAGTGCTTTGCTTTGATTTTATTTTGGTTTGTTTGGGGTTTAGTTTTCTTCTACTCATTCTGAAAAGGCACTTGATTTATCTTGCTTTTTTCAAGGAGGCTGAAATACCACTGGAAAAAAAAAAAACCTCAGCATGTTCAAGTGACAAGTTACCTTACTTAAAAGCTGTCAGCTATCAATCATTTCACTCCTATTAAGGGTTTTCATGAAAGATGTCTTCAGACAATTATCCTTTAAATTTTTTAGTCAAACACGTCGACAGAAACTAACAAATTACTTTTAAAAGCCTAAAAAGCCTTCAGCTAAAAATGATTTTGAGATTAATCTGCATTTCCTTAGCAGGATGCTGCTCACCTTTGGAAAAAAAAAAATAAGAAAAAAAAACAATTTACAAAAATCTGATGTAACAAACATTTCTAGCCACACGATTAAAAATACAGAAATACAGAATCTGAGTTGACACTTTCTTTTTTTAAAAAAAAAGGCAAATAATACAGATAGTACAGAGTGAAGCGAAGAGTTTGGCTGGCCCTACCTGAAACTAAGTCACAAACACACCAGAGCACACTGATACCGTGCTAGGTGCAGGCACTTCACACATTTATTCCCATCATTTCATCCCTTGCAGGGCGGAGGAGGCTCTGCCTTTACGCAGACGGCTAAAACTTATTCTGACAACGCTCTCACGTCACGGGGCCACGAAACCACGCGCTCTGCTTCTGCCCCGAGCAGGGGCACAGGTGGGTGACATTTCTCAACCGAGGCCTCGGAGGAAGAGGATTTGCTCGCAGCAGCGTTAAGGGTTCGCCACCCACGGGGATGCAGAGATGGAGGGTACCACGGGCATCACGCAACCACCGCCACAGCAGGCGAGGACCAGCGTGGCCACGCAACCCCACGCAAAGCAACGCCAGGCTCAGAGCCACCTGCCTGGGAGGGTGGCTGGTACCTCCGGGACCTGGGGAGCGGGTCCCCCCGAGACCTGGGGACCAGGCAGGCCTGGCTCTGAGCATCACCGGCCGCTGGGCTCCATC
>NW_009595443.1:9743-9952 GCF_000690535.1 Cariama cristata
CCGGGTACGGCGACCGAGGCTGCGCTGCAGAAGGAAACTCTGTCCCACTACTTAACCGGAGAAAGACGCTCCCGCAACCCGAGCTTAACAAAGCCATCAAGGCAAATAGAGCGGCTTACTCATTAAACACACCGTATTTTTGCAACCCTTGTCCTACCTCCGCTCTTTCCCCATCCCTGTTTGCTTCTGCCCCCTCTCCGCCGCCCGAC
>NW_009595444.1:0-36409 GCF_000690535.1 Cariama cristata
TCTGCAAACTGACTGCGGGTGCACTCGATTCCTCTTGTCCAAATCATCAATGAAGATGTTAAACAGAACTGGTCCCAAAACTGAGCCCTAGGGAACACCAACAGTGACCGACTGCCAACTGGATTTAGCTCCATTCACCACCACCCTCTGGGCTTGGCCAGCCAGCCATTTTTTCACCCAGCGAAGGGCATGCCTGTCCAAGCCATGAGCTGTCGGCTTCTCCAGGAGAATGCCATGGGAGACAGTGTCAAAGACCTTGTTAAAGTCCAGATAGACCACATTCACATCCTTTCCCTCATCCACCAGGCAGGTCACCTGGTCATAGAAGGAGATCAGGTTGGTCAAGCAGGACTTGCCTTTCATGAACCTATGCTGGCTTGGCTACTCCAAGGGTAAACTTTTCAGTAGGATACCTGGACACAGGTTGTTTCTGGCAGTTTTTGTGGTACTGATGTTAGTCTTTAAGTTCCAACATCATAAATTCAGAGAACATTTATTTCCTGTACTGCTTGCTTGCCTATGTTTATCTTGTCACTGACACAAAATTGACAATCTGAGATTAAAAAGAGCACAAGGTTTCTTATGAAGATAAGTATAGTTGGAGATGGAGGTCTACAGGATTCACGGAACTGGTATGGCCTGAAATATCATGTCGTTTGCTGCATTACTACCCTGTTCACTATACATATTCTTAAATCTTATACCCAAGTGCCTGTCAGCAGTGCATTTACTGAGATAGCTGACGTTTTTCAAATTTTCAGTGCGTTATTACTTTGAATCCCTCTCTAAAGGGAGAACAGTGCATTACACAAAGTGTTTTCTTCTGTTAGGAATGTCTTTGCTGTGGTTTTGTTTTTTAACCTGCCTTTCAATTCACTTTTCGGAAAAGTAACCCTGAAATGGAATGTAGTGCTGTGATCAGGGCTGTGTCTCCAACTCATACTGCCTGCCAGGAAAGTTCTACTTTTCACAGAAATAATTTCTGTCTTTTGGTATTTACTATCCACTAGTTCTTCCCACTAAGTAAACAGTTATTGTTAAACAACTTTCTATATCATTTGCAATAATTGTCAACTCATAGTCATACGAAGTTAAATACTGGCTGCCCAAAATCAGTGAGAGGAGGAATGTATAATGATAACAAAGTAACATTTTGTAAAATAAATGAAAATTATTCTCTAAGAGATATCATTTTGAAGGCTTGACAGTTGCTGGTTTGCAGAAAATCTAGACCTTGCTATGTCCTGTTTGAAGTAATTGTCAAAAGCATAAAAATCTAACAGTTAAAATTGATTTTAATGGCAAAACCAATATACTATATGTCTTAAAAAGGTTCCTTTTTCCATTCTTGGAAATATCAAAATGTCACGTGACAAATTTTCTTCCTTCAGATAACAGTGGAAAGCATACTTCATAATGAGTCATTTGGTTCATACATTTGGAAGTTTTTCCTTGTTTAGAATAAACGTAACTTATGTGAATTTATTCATTATATCTAACCAGTCAATCATTTTTACTTTTTTAAATGACTCCAAATTGAATACTGAAATGTTTAATATCAAATAATTGAAAACATGGATTGATTCAGTAAAGCAATTAAGGATCACCTTAAATCTTGTCCTAGTTTGGCTTAAACAGGACTACTTCTCCCTTCAGGACTTTTTCTTTCAGTTAAGTTTCTTTTAAGTAACTGCACTTTCTGAAAGTTCAGCTACATGTTTTTCAGACAGTGTCTGCTTTCAGATGTTGAATGCTGAGCAAATGCCAAATTCTTGGCTGAATGGTCAATGTGTTTGAAATTCTTGCTGTCTTTTCTATGTGTAAATATTTATTTCTATTGTTATTGCTCAATATTTGGTGTCTGTTACTTTTGATGATGATTTCTTAGTCAGATAGCTGTTACAGAAGGAAATAAATGTACATTCTCAAGGGTATAACTATGTTCAGCTCTAGATTCTACAAATGCTGCAGGTGTAATTTTGGACGCAGTTTTTTTGAGCAAATTGTTAATTCCAGTGTAAAAAAGAACAACGTTTATCAAATATAATTAATAACTTGCACTTTAATGTAAATAATTGTCTATATTTTACCTGACCTTTTTCACTGTGGCCCTAATTTCAGTAGACTGTATGAATGGGATACTGCCTTGAAGTACATGAATGCTCCTATTGAAGATGTGCATTTAAAATGAAGTATACACATTAGTATTAGCTGCCTGTTCTATTACAGCTTCACAAAGTTCTGGACTGTGTCTGAAACTACTTTTTAATCACTGTAATAGGCAGAAGCTCATTCACTGTAGTGGTACTGAGAGCCATGAAAGCTAACCTCTCCATCCATTTGAATATACATTGTTCCCCAGTAATATCTTAGCCCTTAGCCTTAAAGTTTCTCACTGTCACATGTTTATCACTGTCATGCTGCACAAATGGCCTCTGTGTCCTTTATGCAAAGGTCAAGCTTTACAAATGTTTGTTATTTTCAGATATCAGAGGAAAAATAAACTTACAGAGCACAATACAACATTATCGTGTATGACACCATGGCATTCTAACCTGGGAAAAGCACATTGCTAATCACTCTGGATATGAGTTAGTCTTCCTGACTTAGTTAAAGTACCTCTGTATGATGCTGCCTGCTCATGAAGAGGAAAAAAAACATGAAGGAGGATGATGCTAAAAAAAGAAATCTCACATTTTTTATCTCAGTAACTTCAGTGGGATTCTTCTTTCAGACAATAGCACCAATACCTAGGTCAGTAGTCAGTGAGTTCAGAAGCACAAGTTCTGTTCACACTGCAATTAACCTACACAACAATGTGAAGAAAATCCCATCAGCTCTCAGTTGCTATTTCTAAATGAAGACTTTAACATTTGGGTTTTGTAGTGTTTTAATAAATGCCAAGCACTGTAAAAACCAACTGGTGTTAGAATTTTTTTTGGAACTACATGTAACTATCTTCAATAGAGCAAATGTAAGAAAATACAGGAATTATGGGCTTTTCTTTTTCATACATAATTGCTGACAATAGTGTGCATCTCATCCATCATACTAAGCTATGACTGCATTCAATTAACTTAATATGGTGTTAATGCAATATAGGAAAGGTAGCACTCATTCATCATATTGTATTATAGCAGTAATATAGTAGTATTGTATTAGACTGATGTAATAAAGTTTTTAATAGAAGGTAATAAAGCTATTATCAGAAAACTGTCATTAATACCTGGTTTTTTTAAAGGCCATTTCTGTTATGCTTGTAAATCTTTCACTTGCCAAGATGCAATAAGAAAGATCCTCTGAGACTGCAGAAGTACTTGAGTGTGTGACATTATGAATGTGCTATTTTTGGCTTTGCAATGATGGAGCACATCTCATAGTACCTAATAAATCTATACTGGGAGTTAAAAAGCATATTTTTCTACTGAACAGTAGGCTTTAATACAGCAGAGATATATAAAAGGTCATGACAAGTTCTAAATATTTATTCCCTTGTCTACAACATCAAGACCAATTCCTTTTGCTCTCTATTGGGAATAAAAGGAGACTTTTTTTTTCCTCTTTAGTTATTTAATGGATTAGACATACTAGGTTAATCAAAAATCTGTGCATGATCTGTGACTTCATTCCAAAAAGAAACAGCCTATGTTAGAATTTGCACATGCTTTGTGTTTGTTAAATAAACTTGGATCAAACAAATGAGGTTTATATTCAGGGGACCAAAACTAACTGATTGCTTTTGTTATCAAAATGCTCTGTAAAGGTGGAATTTCAAATCATTCTTCATTTGTCTTCAGAAAGACACAGATTGCCCTCATCCTCTTGGTTTCTGTTGTTATTTTTCCCCATGCCAGCTGACAGAGATTTATAGTGCAACATAAGCTTGTGCAGGTAAGAAATTTTTGTCAAATCATACTGCTTTTGTTCAAATCCCTAATTTTCTGGCATGACTGTATTAACCTTGCATAATTTAGTCTCACATGACAGTATACAATGCATAAAATTTATATTAATTTTATCAAGAGTATGAATACCGGACTGGCATGTTAAGAACATGCAGAACAACATTCAACTATATATTCCAGTTTCAGCTAATGCAACAACAACCACTTTAAAAATGCATGGAACTTGGTGCTCCAGATAGAGTAATTGCCTCTGCATGGTGTTGAATCAGGGCTTATTGGATGCCAATTAAAAAAGGGAATATTTTTACAGTGGTGGCCACCTGGACCACCTCCCAGCCCAGGTTTTCTTTCCTTACAGTGGTGGTACCATAATATTGTGCTTGCATTCCTCACTAGCTTCGTAGGTCTAGATGGCTGTGCAAAATGATCTTATTTCAATTTCATTTTTCTGAGAAGCTTCATACAAAGGAAAATGGGCACTACCTATATTCTGTTCCCACTAACCTGGATTACTGTAACTATATGTTAAGCTGAATGCCCAGGCTCCCTGTGATGTAGAGTGCTACTGTCTGTGTTCTCCACAGCTCAGCACTTTTGCTGGCTCCAAATTAATTTCTGTTATATTTTAAGTCTCTGGTTCCAATTATCCAAGTAAATAATAATTACATCAAATCATATGAATTATTACAATCTCAAAAGCATGCTGGCAAAAAACCTGTGAGTTTCAGAGTAAAAATAAAGATGTGGAAGTCTTCTTTGAGTTATTCCACCCCCCACCCCCCAAAAAAAAACAAAACAAAACAAAACACCAAAGCAAATAGAAACAAGCAAACAAACAAACAGAAACTTTCCAATGAAATTTGGCAAATCCAGAGATTAGAGACATAAATAAATTACATTTCACTTCTTTAAGAAAGCCTTTCTAACACTACGCAATGCTCGTATTCTATTTCTTCTCAATCTTTCCCCCTCAGAAATATAACAAAATATATCCTACCTGAACCACATTTCTGGCATAAAAAATAAAAATTCTAGAGTCTCCATAAATCTGTCTAAAGGTTAAACTTGTGATATCGAGCTGATAAATACTGTAAAGAAAAAACGTATTTGCATAGTGACAGGGGATATTTTCTGAATGCATTCATCATAAAAATAGAGAATTGGATAAATATGCAAGACAACAATATTTAGCAGAATCCTTTGTCTATTCTCTTCACTGGTTGCTAAAGCTCACCTAGCTGGAATACCAAATATGTGCTTATGCTTTCTTATTATGTGAGATGTGTTTATGAAAGCAATTTTGCATATTGATTTGGAAATGCCCTAGCTACATGAAGCAGAGACCAAATTCATTGAATGCAGTAGTACATACTGCTTTCTACACTGTGAAAGTAAAGCATCAGTGTTTCCTCTCTTGACTTTCTGTGGAGCAAATTGAAAAAATTTTGAACATTGTAAATAGCCCTTTCATTATCTGTTGAATCTGTTGAATAATATGATTTATAAGCATAGGAAGATATCTCAAAATATTTCATCTAACATCCCGATTTGAAGGTCTTCAAGGTCAGCAGCATGTATGTGCATTTGTTTATGTGTGTACTCGCATATATGTTTTACATTTTGAGAGTTATTGCACTGAAATCCTTCAGAGTGAGACCGAAGAAAAAACTCAACATCCTTAGCCTTGATTCAGGAATGCATTTAAGTTTATATCTATTCATGGAGGGGACACAAGCATGCACTTAACATTAAGGAAGTACCTCAGTCCTTCCTAAGCAGGTTTGGGATTCAAGTCAAGATTATATGTTATCTGGAATCAGAGATAAATATATCAATCTGCAGTATCCAGACCCATTTGAAACATATGAACTGCATACAAAGAAAGTGGGAAAGAAAGTAAATGCAAAAGCAGATGAATGTAATACACTTTGACAGAAACAGGGTTCCAGGTATATATTGCTTTTTATTTACTACAGTTAAGGGTAAATTGACAACAGAACATCTACCACTATCCCAACTTGTTTGATGGTGGTTGGTTGAGATAAGAGGAAATGAAAATAAATAAATAAACAAATAAATAATCATTTCAAGACCTGTAGGCTTTGATTTACTTCTTCTAAAGACTACACCACTCAATGCTAGAAACTGCTAACAGCGAGGAAGAATCTTAGGATTTTTTTTTTTCCTGATAGCTAGAAATAACTGGTAACTCCATAGATAATGAAATTTCGTCAAAACAAAGAGAGATGGTGGGCCGTTCCACATGAGGATCTCTAGCAGCACATCTATGGGCTGACACCCAGTGAAGTACCGTTTGCTCAGAGCCAAACCAAAACAAATGTGGTGTGACTTGCCAGAATTACAGTAATAGCACCAGGCTATAGTGAGGAGCAGTGGTGTTTAAGGAAATAGCACACACTTCAAATGCTGCCCGTTGCTCAGTAGTGCTGCTCTTTCCCATATATCTTGTGTTGTGGGGGAGATCGGAGACAGCAGTGGAATGAAAGCCATGCTGGTTTAGGATGAGGCCCCAGCAGGTACTTGGCAGAGTCGGTGGAAATTTGGTGCTGTTCAGGGCTTTACTTCAGTGTTAGTCTGTGAGAGGGTCCTGCAGGGTGCATGTTTTGGGAAGGAAGGGTGATAATGGACTTGGCAGTGTTAGCTTAACAGTTGGACTCGATGATCTTAAAGGTCTTTTCCAACCTAAACGATGCGATGATTCGATGATTCTATCTTTAAAGTAATTCAGATATTGCATTCTCACCTATATAACTTTTAGGTGGTGATAAGAAAACTAGCTAAATAGACCAAAGAGAAACAGTTTGATCCAAAAGTGCCTTTTGCTGTACTGGAAATCAAGACATTCTCTAAGCAACTCTTTTCTTCTATACTCTTCATAATCATAATAAATCATTCAGAACTTCTTAGCTTTTTGTACTCCTATTTATATGTTCTGTATGTTCTCATAGTAAAATAGCATAAAACTATCATAATGCGATGTTCTTGTGAAAGCACAGGCTTCACTGAAAACCATCCTTCCTGTGAAACAAGGCTGTATTCACTTAACTTTCTGATTCACTTCACAATTCACAACCTGTAGCTTCTTAACGTGCACACATTGTGCCTAGTGATAACTAATGGTAGCTCAGGTGCTATTTTTCTTGCCTTGCATCTTAATTGCAATGTTTTGAACAGCGTCTCTCCTGTTCTGCATAGCATTCTGTAACAGCTGCAGAGGTGCCTTTGCAATTAATCATCCTCTCTTATTTCATTCTTTTTAATGCTACCGGGGCTCAAGCCAAATTCTGTGCTGTTCAGCAGAATAGGCTTTAGTATGTTTTGGATCAGTCCTAAAATACTACTACTATTTCAGGTATTACTGGCTCACAGACTTGTCGTTGTTTCCAGAGATACTTCATAGCTTAGATTATATATTGGTATTTTTCTGAATCTGAGTAGCAGAGTATATACAGAAGAGGAAATTTGCATACACCACTCCTTGCCTCAGTTTCAGAATATTATTAATGGAAACAATCTGTTTCATAATATGAAAACACTAAGCATTGTTAATTGTTTAAAACAAATTCTTGCACACAAAAATCACTAAATCCATGCTTATGTTGTGTAAACACAAAAAAACCCCAAATAAGTAAATTATTCATCTCGCTATTAGATGCAAATCTCCCATCTCCAGTCTAGTTTCTCTCATGTTTGAGCTTCTTAGATGTCTTTATTTGACTGTTTTCCCCAGACTGCCAGCCCTTTTCCTCAGTTGCCTTTTTATTTTTCACCTTCACAATTTGTTCTCTACCTTGAAAAATATTGTTCGTAGAGACCTTGATTCAGCAATCTTTCCCAATTCAGGGTCTGATCAAAAAGCACATTGAAGCCAGCTGTAATAATCTTTGGACTGACTCCAGGCAGGTAATATAGAACAGGGTTAAAGATTAATACCGATGAACATTTCTGCCCAGTCTCCATTACATAAGGCATGTATCGAAAAAACCCCGCAGCTTTAAAGAAAACTGCAGCTTTAAGGAAGTAAAATTTTTCCCAAATTAGGGTTGAACTGGCAAAGATGTTTTGTTTAAAAATATGGGGCTTATTTCTTTATTTATTTACTTACTTATGGAAAGTCAAACCTTTTCTCTTATTTTAGAAACAAAACACAATGACCTTTTCACCAAAACTGATTTTGCATTTTGAGTTGAAACATATTTTAAAAAAGTAGAATAAAGAAGGTTAAAGGAACTTTGAAAAATGAACAAAATGGTTTTCTTGAAATAAATTTGTTTGAGTAGTTTCCAGCTATAATTTACTGTATGTACAGCTGCAGTCCAGAATACTTCTGTGGCCCACTGAACAGGGACTAATATAAGCCAAGCTTTGTATATTCTACAAATCTGTTATTACTTTCCTCCTTGCTTGCCTTCACTGGCTTTTTCTACTCCTTTCACTGTTTCCCTGTTATCTTGCCTTAGCATTTTCTTTGAAATTCTTACTGGTTATAATATATAATTTGTATGTGTTATAAATTATGCATGCTTGTTCTATTGTAGTTTCTTAAAATGTTTATCAACAAAAGTCTAGATCTCTTTCTATTACTTAAGATGCACATACCTATGAAAGACTACCAAGCAAAATATTCTGAATATATTTCTCTATGTATAATACTATTAACACATTTTGGTAAACTATTTTATTCATATGAACTCCCTAAATTGTATCCTGCGTGCAATCACATATGTTGTTTCTACTCAGTTCTACTCAACTGAAACTGAGCTTAAACTTCAGTAGAAATTTTTCCTCTCAGTTTTTTTGTTAGAGTCTTAAAACTCTTCCCATAGTGTTCATGAACAAAATGGATTAAAGCAGGTCGATTTTTTTCTGCCCTGTTTCAATATTTCACCCATGAAATCAATGAACTGTTCTTCCAGTTGTTGCAGTTTGAGATCACACAGGCTGTCGACAGTTTTGAGGGGCTGTTCTAGCAGTGAGGCTCTGTTTTGTGCTTCCTTCTGTGCCCATTTGGAGGTTTTTATCTGTAAGCTCTGTATTATCAACTGCGACCTCACATAAAAGACAGTCCCCAATCGGTAAATACACTGATCATACATGTGAATAAGGTATAAGATGTACAACAACAAACAGAATCTGACAAATGGGGCTGCCACAGATGCCATTTGAGCCACAAAATCTTCAAATATTGGACTATTTCATGTTCTATTACTAGATCCAGCTGGGTAATTTGTAAGTATGTATTTAGGAGTCTGTATGAGGAGAATATGCATGTAGATTTCTGTTGGAGTGTATATTGAACATCAGGGTGTTACTGTCAAAAATACTCTATGCAATTCTGTCTGCTGAAGTTTTATATCCTAACAGCAATGAGGTAGAATGGATTTCTTAAGTTTAGTCTTCTGTTATGGAAATTCCTCATTGTATTGTTTTGTGTTCCCTCCTAAAGTTTCTTCAATGAAACATCATTCCATAGAAATATTATGTCACTTACTATATGTATATGTACTTTGCCCTTTCAATACACAGCCTCGCTTCCCATCTCAGTCTAGCCCAAGTGCAAGGAAGATTAAAGTGGGGAAAAAGCACCTGCGTAACTCTCACTGCTTCTCTCTGTACTTATGTACATATTGTACAAATACATGCTGGTTTTGGCTGGAATGGAGTTAATTTTCTTCAGCAAAGCCGGTATGGGGCTGTGTTTTGGATTTGTGACCAAAACAGTGTTGACAGCACAGGGATGGGCTCGTTACTGCTGAGCAGGGCTTACCCAGAGTCAAGGCCTTTTCTGCTCCTCTCCCCACCCCACTCGTGAGGAGACTGGGGGGGCACAAGGAGTTGGGAGGGGACACAGCCGGGACAGCTGACCCCAGTGACCCAAAAGATATCCCATGCTGTATGAAGTCATGCTCAGCATATACAGCTGGGGGGAGGAGGAAGAAGGGGGGCTGTTGGGAGCGATGGCATTTGTCTTCCGCAGTCACTGTTAGGTGTGATGGAGCCCTGCGTACCTGAAGATGGCTGAACACTGACCTGTCTGTGGGGAGTGGGGAATGAACTCCTCATTTTACTTTGCTTGTGTGTGTGACTTTTGCTTTACCTATTACACTGTCTTTATCTCAACTCACGAGTTTTCTCAGTTTTACCCTTCTGATTCTCTCTGCCATCCTGCTGCAGGGGAAGTGAGCAAGCGGCTGGGTGGGGCTGAGCTGCCTACTGGGATTAACCCACAACAAAGTTATGCCTACACATTAGCTATCTTTTCGACAGTTAGGGTAATGATGCTGAAAGAAACAGTGATCCCCAAATAACTTTTTCTTGATTTGCCAGACAGTGCTAACATTACGTCATTCTTCCAAGGTTCTTCATTGTCTCACCAGTCCCTACTTCTCACTGAAGAGAAAAGCAGCAAACATTACAGGGCCGTAGGCTTCACTCAGCTAGATTCAGTTAATGAAGTAGAAAAACTCATCAAAGTTTGCAGAAAGGAGTCCCAAAAGACTGACTCTTATCAGTTTGTTCTTTTGTTGGTTGCCTTTTTTTTGGATATTGGACTCTATGCTTGAATGTTACTCTCGACCAGTAACCCGTGGGAACAAGACTCTATTGAGTGACGTTGTTCAAACAAAAAGACATACAAACGTTTGAAATTTGTTTGAAGTGGCAAGTAGTGACAGAAGTATGTCACAAAGAAATGAAATCTATAACCATTGCATGTAGAAGACATTCTCTCTCTCACCTACATCTATTTGTCCATCCCCTGTCTATTTATCCACCCATCCATCCATCCATCTATCCATCCATCCATTCAAGACACGTTTATTATATCAGATCATGTGTCTGGTATTTTGATTTTTCTTTCCATCAGTAGACACAGATCAACAAATAATTGCTATTAATAATCTGTGTATCTACGTTTTTGAAGAAGTCTTGTCCAAACAAATCATGATGGTTTCTTTCCTTTTTGTAAGATTTTACTTTGTTGTTGCTGTTGTTGCTGTTGTTAAGTATTTGTCTTGTTGCTTATCCACATTTTATGTGCTCTTTGGGGATACATGGCCTTTTCGGCTGCATGATATACTTGACAGTTCAGAGCCTCTGTCACATATAATGGTTTCTAAGCCAATAGTAAGTTTTACTTATGAAATAGGGTTTTTTCCAATGATTATATCTGGCAATAAATATCCTAGGTAGTATAGGCATTTTACTAACATACTAGTATAATATAAAGTATTTCCTATGGTTTTGAACATTTCTGTAATTTCATGCCACAGTTTATAAAAGAAAAACTCCCATGAACTTCACTCTGCTGATATCTTTACAGACAGACCATGGGAAACAGATTTTTTTAAGTGTCTGATAAATATTTACATACAATCAAATCATAACCATTTCTGTAAGAGCTTGCCTGGGCCCAAACTGAAGTCCTGGACTGGATGTTTTCCATTGACTTCTAGGAAGAAATTTATCACCTTTAAGTTACTTCTTTCAGCTCCATTTTATGCAAAAGTCACGAAGTTCTGGGTTCTGCTGTCTTCCAAATCACTCTGAGGTAAGGAAATGAACCGTTCCTGGATCTCTTCTAGTTAAAGGTAATGTAAGTTAAATATAGTACGTTGCAATATGTTATCATTTCTGCTAGCACAGCACAGCGTTTCAGTCACTATTCCAGGCTTCATCTAATTTGAAGTGCCACTGATATTACTTATGAAGAAGTGAGATGAAGTAATACTTGGTACAAAACTAGGTAGCATAGCTCAGTTATGCTTTTCAAAACATTTAACACATCCTTTGTGAGACTTTGCTTTGTGACCAAGGTATTCCCCCAAACTAGCCATATGAGGTTTTACATAAGCCTTCATTAAAAAACCAATAATCCTATACTGGTCTGAAAATACACAGAAGCTAAATTGTTACAGAACAGCCTCTACCCAGGCCAATGTCATGACAAACATTTGAATACACAATTAATAGCTTTATTTTCATTAACATCCTGCTTGTGAGACCTTAAGACTCTTGGTTTCATGTTGTTGTGGGGTTTTTTATATTTAGTTAAGTCATGAAGTCAGCGACTTTTAATTTGGTGCAACTGCAGTAGAGTACATAGCCAAGACCCCTGAACAGTTAATGCTACCTTTTATCCTTTATCATTTTCTTTTATGAGCTAAGGGATTGTTCATTCAAATTCATCTAATCCTCGTAATATCTTGGCCATTATTACAAATCCTAGCTTTTCAGATAGCATCTAATTTCTTATGAATCTCATGGGTACTGAAGGGATCTTGTTAAATGAAAATGGAGGCATCACTTTTTGCCTACAATTTAATTTGTAATTCAATACTTTAACTACCAAAATATAGAGGCAATTAGCTGTGGATTCAGTCTGCATAGCCTAGTTACAGGTTTTTGATTTTTGCAGATATGTGCCATATACTAATGCCCATAACAAGACACGACAGGCAGTGTGATATTACTTATTAAACAAACCTTTCTTCCTGGCAAAGATACTCATGAAATAAGAAATTATACTACAACACAGCAGTTAGTGTTATAAGCAACTTTCTTTGTTATTCCCTTGTACTCACAACATAGAATGTTCAGTAATATTTTTTTAGTAATTTTAATTTACGAATACCATTTCATAATTTTTTTTTCCCCATTAACCCTGTCAACTCATCTCCTGACATTACCCAAAAGGAAAGCCACACTAGATCTGCTGCAGACACAGCTCTTCATGACCACAGAGCTATCTTTTTTACATTATCTACTCCTAATACTCAGATGAAGTTCTCCCTTGCATATTTGGTTTGCACTTCAGAAAGTCAGTGGAGATGCTGTGAAACTAATTTTTTTGGTTTGGTTGGCTTTAATAGTAGTTGCATTTGTGTGTGTGTGGGTAGAGACTAATTTTCTGAAGACTGTGAAGGAGAGAAGTACGATGCAACAGCTACTGCATTAGCATAGACCACAGGTCATCCATATTTCATTTTCTGTTTTGAAACTGTGTCTCTGTACCTCCATTGTCTCTGCTTAATGGTCATGACTGCAAGACTTTCAGATTTTGCCTACACAGTCTTCAGAATTGAATCCTGTGCCATTCCTTGTGTAAAAACCTTGCCCGTCTGTGACTGCACTTCTGAACTTGAAGGCACCCAGTTAAATTCCCAGGTAAAAGTAAAGGACTGCAGTAGTTCAAACACCCTGAGGTTATACCCGTATGAAGCAGGTGGTCCTGTGGTCCCATACTCAGAGCTCCCCAGTCTCTAAGTGTCTATGCAAAACAGCCCCTATATCTTTGAATTCTTATGAACGGACTTTCCTGCTGGAGAAGAGACAGACATAGGGCCCCACGGTCTATAATGGTGCCACCACAGTGAGTCAGTCCTCAGGCACCATTGTTTGACAAAAACATAAAGGGGAAGTGGGTGGTGGAGGTGCAGGAGGGGCTGGTACCAATGACTGGATCATCATCCTCATGATGAGGAAGCCAAATGATCTGGGAGAAAACAGAAAGCACCTAGGTGTTGGGAACAAGGTGTTTCTACAGAGATGATTCATTTTCCTACTTGCCTGTAAATCCCTCTTCTAGACGTTTTCCAATCCCACAGGTCGTTACTAGTGGTCAGGCTGAAATCTCCAAATGCATTGTTGGCCAGGGATCCAAATGAACAGCGGGCCAATATGGCAATCTCACAGGCTGTCCATGGCACAGATGTGACACACATGGAGAGATGCTGGCAGTGTCACGAGACAGGTCAAGTGAAATGCACAAGGGCATCACAGCATTATACAGGACTGGGGTAAAACAAAGGTTCCTATATGCCTGCTGTGAAGAAGGGGAGCTCCCACTTGGGATACCTTCTGAGTTGTTTTCTGTTTTCAGGTAAGAGGTTTATTCTACAAAAAATGGCCTTGTGATGAGGAAAGATCCAGTACAGCAGCATAAATATGGCCTCAGCAACAGGATAAAAGGCAGATAAGGTAAAGTAAGGTAAGGTAAGCTAAGCTAAGAAAGGTAACTATTTTCACATATCTGTAGATGATGTCAGTGTGGGAAATAAAAGATTGTTTTTTCTAGTTTATACATCAAAATAAAGGGCTAGTGTTCCCATTTGAAGTATGATAACTTTTTTTTTTTTTCAGGTTGTAAGCAAAAGTATTATATTTACTCTATGATAAAAGTATAAATAAATTGGTTAACATTTGGTTAACATTTCTCTAGGTTCAGTGACTTAATTGTACATCTCTTTTTTTACAAAACGTCTATTGAAATTATTTCAACCTGATGAGAAAATTCATTGTTTTATTCGCTTGAAGAACTAGAGAATGTCTTGTGTTACATCTAGCAAAAAAGGAGACAGCACAGCCTGTTTTACAATAAGAGATTGGAGAAACTTGCCTTATAGAGCAAATACAAAAGTAAAACCAACCCAACCAACCCAACAAACAAAAAACTTCAACAAAAAACATGTTGACACATCAGGAGAAGTAAAAAATAGAAAGATGAAAGAGTACTTTAAGCTAAAAGACAATGTTGGCATAAGAACAAATGAGCACAAGTTGGCCATTAATAATTTAGATGAAAATTTGCAGCCACTTGAATGGTGAGATTTCTGGAACAGACTTCAACAGAAACAGTGGGAACCACACAGTATGACAATTTAAAATTAAACTTGAAATAAATTATAGGACCACTTACTTCGCCATGGGATCGAACTTGAAGAACCACCATCTCTGTTTATACTGCTATAAGCTACGACCCAGAGAAGTGTAATTAGATAATGCAATGAACCTATTGGATAGGATGGAGTTTTAATAGTGGCTTTTTGTAGGGGTAATACTAACTCTTGGATTACTCTGTTTTTCTTCATTGTCCAGGAATTTCTAACATTTAAGTTTTATTCAGCCTCAGGTTGTAGTTTACTCAGTCACTTTCAATTTTTGGAAGAGAAAGATAGCATGAGGATTTTTCTCCATGAATTATCTGGAAAGCAGGTTGCTTTTGAGGCTCATCCATATATGAAATCGTTAAGTCAGACACAGGAGAATACGCTGCATATTTGAAGCACCTTTCCTAAATAATGAATTATGCAACTTACCAACAGAATAAGAACACAAAAGAAAAATAAGAAATTTATTTTAAGACACTCTATACCATTTCAGAAAATAAACTCTCCAGAGAATTCTACTTTAGTCCATACAAAGCTACACATATTTCGGTTTGAATCAATCTTCACTGAATGCACATAGTCAGAACTGTATACAATATTGCTGGTGAGAATTTCTTTATTACAATTATTTTATCTGATAACCTCCTTAAAGTTATGTCTATTTTCCACAGTACATAATAACTATCCATTGAAAGGCTAATAATATCCACAGGTTTACCTTCCTTTCTCATTTACACTTGAGATATATTTACATTTACTCCCTCTGTAAATGAGAACAGTAATGAAAAGTGATTTTAGGCTGTAATAACATAACCTTACTCTGTAACCTAACTTTACATAGTAAATTATATTCCAGTTCATAATATAAAATCATCCAGTTCTTTGTACATAATAATCCCATCTTTTGCTGTAGTTCTATTGCCTACCAAAGTGATGACCTATATTTTCACTCAACAAGCTTCTACTACTTCTATTCATCACTTTGAATATTAAATACACCAAACCTCCATCCTTGATAATTTCATCAAAAACATCCCTCCAATCCTGTTGTTCTTTCAGTAGAGCAAAGCTTTATCTTCCCTAGAATGACTTTTTCACCTGCTTTGTAAGTCTTTATGTCTAGATTAGCATGATTTTAATTTTTGTTAATACTTCCCCTGTGCAATATTATGCCAAATATTCCATTGAAACAGAATTATCTCCTATATATTTCTTCCATAAAATAATCTATGTTATGAAAGAAATTCATGAGGTTACAGGATCCATTTTTGCATATGATCCTTCAGCTGTCCATTTGATTGCATGTTTTCTCAATCACTTCTTTAAAATTCATCCTGAAGCTTTGCACATTTTAACTACCCAGGTTTTTATACAATTAGGAAATAGAAAAGATGGGATCTACAGCTTAGAAAATGTGTGATTGTTACCTCTTCTGATTTAATAGACTTATTAAACCCCCTTGCCATTACACTTGCAATTTCCTGTGACAGCTGTTGCCCTATTTAGAAATGGAGATTATCCTTCCTCTTTCCACCTCTGCTGTCCTGACCTCCTGACCTGAACACACTGACGTCCTTGAGTTTTCCTTTTAAGTTAGGTGTAATGATTCAATTTCTACAGACTATCTTAAATTATGTCAACCCAGTTTTCAATTTTGCAGGCATGCTTTTGTGCCTACAGGTAAATCCAAGAATATGCAGTTGCACAAATTGTATCCAGCACAAAACAGCACCTAAAATGATTGTCATAAAAATATGGATCTTAATGACACTTGTGTAACAGTGAGGAACTAAATATATTATTTTATAAGAATTATCATTTCTATCTTAAATTATGTCAACCCAGTTTTCAATTTTGCAGGCATGCTTTTGTGCCTACAGGTAAATCCAAGAATATGCAGTTGCACAAATTGTATCCAGCACAAAACAGCACCTAAAATGATTGTCATAAAAATATGGATCTTAATGACACTTGTGTAACAGTGAGGAACTAAATATATTATTTTATAAGAATTATCATTTTCCCTATTTTCTTCTATTGCCATAACAGACAGGTGGTGAGTCAGTCAGTTGAGGTAGCCAGTCACAAGCAGAAACCCCCACAGCTTCATCTGTCGGAACTGTCAGTTGTTTTCTGATATAACTTCAAGAACAAAGGTTCATGGAAAATAATGCTACTTAAAGCTGGCACACTCAGCTTGCACTAAAGTCTTTTGATTAGTGCTGTGGGACTTGTTTCCTGTTACCGTAACAGAGAAATTCCACCTGTCTAGAAAGGATCTTCTAGAGACTAAAAAAATAACTTTAAATGTTTTAGAGCAATCCAGTATCAAATAAATTCTCTATAAGAGTGAAAAGTATAGAAAAGATTTAACTTTTGCAGAGAATAAAAAAACTACTTTCTGCTGCTGATGTTTGTGAACTATCTGTCAAAAAACAAATAACATGTCAATAAGGAGGAGCCTTCATCAGAACAGAAATTACACCAAGTTTTCCCATCCTCAGAAATCCCCGCATCCCAATTTAAGTGGGAGGCTGGGGTTTCTGATGATAGTAATCTCTACAAAGGCAATAGCTGGTTTCTTAAGGGATGTATTATTGAGTAGTCACTGATTACATAAGGATTTCTTTCATGGTTCTTTTAGACCTGTTTTTATGTGCCCCTAGTTCTTGGCAAAAAAAAAAAAAAAAAAAAAAAAAAAAAAAAAAAAATATAAAAGAAAATTAATGGAGAGGGGAAAAAAAGTAGAAAATGTTTGCGGATTTTAAAATTAGTCCTTATAAATTAAAATTTAACTGTCATATTAGCTATCTGGGAGGCTGAGTTTGGCACCACAGAAGAGATCACCAACACAGAGAATAAAATAGAGTAAAAAGATGCTGGTGTATTCACAACTAGGTGATAATTTGCTTAACATACACACATTTCACCTGTTTGAAACCCTCTATACCCACGACTACCAATGATTTTGTCAACATGCTTTCTCAAAATGCTTAAAAACTTTAAGTAAAATTCAGGCATAGTCTTGTCACATGCAAGCAAATGCTGAGTGTACTGTACAAGAAAAAATCAGATTTGAAGCCTGAAGTCAAACTTTATATAATCTCTACCTGAGAATTTCCTTTGAGAGATTACTTTCGGTCACTCCACTAAGCTCTTGAGTACTGACGTGTACTCTCAAGCCAAGTGACAAAAAGCCAAAAGATCTTCCAGGCATACTTCACTTTTAAGATGGACTTTGAAGACTCATCACAATCATGCTGGTTTTCTCCCATAGCACATTCTCTTAGCCAGTTCTCATGTCTACTTCCAGTTATACCTTGGCTGAACACTGGTTCATGGTAGCTTCAAGGGGCATGTGCTTGTTGTATCACACTATTGCCATTTTCCTTTTTTTAGGCTAGAATAAACAAAAATGTCATATTCTTGAGATAAAGGGATTTTTTAAAAAAAAATCTTCAAAAAAAACATACTATCATGGAGAACGTTCATCAACAGGATGGAGATCTTGTTACCCTTCTACGCTTCTGTCACACAATTCACGTAGGTGAGCACACGACACAGGAAGAGAAGCTTTTTAAAAGCCTGGGGCAGAATTTGAGTGGTAGATTTTTTCTTCAATAACAACATAATTTAAGTTGTAAGAGAAATATTTTATTTTTTACAAAGGTTTCTTTTTTCCATAAATTTTGTCCTATTTTCTTTCTTGACTGTATCTAATACCTTGAGGAATAGGTTACACAAAAAGTGTAGGTATGCCTACCTATTCTGAGTGTTTCAGAATAAGCAGATGCAGGAAAACGTTTATTTAATACATTCTAGGATCATCATTCTAGAAATACACCTATGAGCTAATGAGCATTCATGACACATTCCCACTCACAAATACTTCCTTTTTTATGATGCTTAATATTATTAGACAGTAAAAACTATCCTTAAAATTGTACTTCATACATAACAAATAAATAAAATGAATGTCTTGTAATGGTAGTGTAATTTTTATAGTTACAATAACAGCTTTATTCATTTGTAGCTGTGCCATTCATGACTTATGTAGCCACTGTAACTTAGAGAACACAGTTTCATCTGTAGCTATCAATCTTATCTGGGAATTTTTTTGCTCTTCTTTCTCATTTTATGAGATGTACTCTAGTGATGCTGTGGCTGCATTTCAAGACACCTGTTTTTTTCTGAGATTCCATTCAAGCTCTTTTACTTTTTTTTGGACATGAAGTTAGTCTATCCCATGGTGAATGTTTATGAATAATCTAATAATATTTAGTGAAATACCTTTGAGATGCTTTTTTATTTGTAATTTTAACTTCATAAAACATCACACATTCGCCATCTTCATTACTCATCCAGATTTCTATAGATTGAATAATCTAGGGTGTAGATAGAAAAATAATTTAAAATTCAAAATTTTTCTAGGTTAAGAAATATTCCTTTTAGAAAAATATAGCTTCTTGGATCACTTTTGGTACTATCCGTTGTCATAATTATCCCACTCTGGTGATCACTCCAAGGAAAGAATGAGACACGTGCTACTATGTGCTAGCTTTGTGCATTAACAATGTTTTTATTAATATTATTATATGAAGTACGTAATTTTTGTGTTGTGCAACCAAAAGGTTCTGACCTCCATGTTTTTGACATATGACTACTTATACCTAATTGTCTTTTACATATGTCATGGCCAATTTGATTCACAGAGATTGATTCTCACATATGCTGGAATCATATTACTGTGCTTTAGCAGTGTGAAAGGTTACTAGAGTGAAGATACTTCATGTTGACCCTCTATTTACACTCCAAGATCAATGCCAAGGATGTAAGCATAAATGAAGAAAAAGCAGCTTTAAAGCCATGGTTGTAAAAGAAAACCACCATATTCTGTTGTAGTTATTCCTTTTCAACAAATGTAGAAAGAAAACAAGGAAGGAAATTCCACAGAAATGTGAAAGCTAATTCAATAAGAGATTTTCCATTTGATTAAAGAAAGAATAATAAAAAGAAAACCTCTTGTATTTCAGTTAGTAAAGTGCAAAAGAAATAAGATGACAGAGAGCATGAGAGATTTTTGTTTACCTGTAAAAATCTGATAAATTTGATAGGTAAACATGACCGTCATAAATGTGAATTGTCTGCAGCTAGCATAAAATGATAAGAGCTGAGGGAGATAACTTTATGCCTTGGGATATAAGTGATAACAACTGAATCACAGGAGGAACCATCCTTCCTAGCTACAATTCTGACAAAGTAGGTGTGATGCTGTTATCATTATAAGCCACATTTTATCAGCTGCTGGACATCTGTAAGGACACCATTCCATACACCTACTATTTAGAAAAGTGACCAAAAAAAATCTTTTTCAAGAGCCAGAACCATAAATGGTTTGACGAAAGCTTTTTTTGTTGCTGTTGTTGCACAGCTTTGACTATACGGGTTATGATTTCTGATCGGAGAGACACCAGAATATTGAATGCCCTGAGTGCTGGTCTTTTACAGGCATTGAAGGGGAATCTGTCTGCCCTGAGCTAACAGGAGACACAACCCCTCAGGAATAAGTACTCCCCAAAACATCTGCATTGTTCTGGTCTTCCTGACCTGGTATTACAAGAGGTAATTCCAATCTTCAGATTGGAAAGTAACCTCGTTAGGTCAGATCGTAGTCCACTCCTCAGGTCCTGGCCATCTTGTGTGAATATTCAAGGAACCGTCCTTGAGGCTGGTCAGGGCAATGGAGGCTTGTTGGTGCCCTCAGGGCCCTGAGACTTGGCTCTGTGGTCAAATAAATCAAGTATCAAAGGTCATACATAGGATTGTCTTTACTGATTTACCCTTCGGCAGCATTGACATAATTCCATTCCTTTCTCTGAGATAAAGAGTTTTAGACTGTATTACTGTGACATATCGTCAGTTTTTAATGAAATTTGTGGAAAGGGAGCCCAAATAGGTCAATCTGTGGTTTTGCATTAGCTTAGGACTGCCCTTGACAGGCGGTGCATTACAACCATGAGTTCTATAGGTAACACGTATATACATATGCATGTACATACACACATACACAAACACACAGAAACACACATGGAATTTATAAAAATATTTCTAAGGCCATTTTCTTCTAAGATACAAGTCTACCTACTATTTCAGCTTCATGTAACAATAGGGAATGCAAAATAGGACATTTTCTGTTTTCCTTGCACAAAAAGCTAGTAGTTAGCCATTACTTCAGTGAGACCAACACTTCTTCACCAACAAAACCCACCTTTATTGTCAAGTTTCCAAGCAAAGTAACTACAAATGCTTCAGCAGACCAGTACAGAGAACATCTAGTGGTTTTTCAGCCTATTGCAAGTTTAAAGACAGTAATCTGGGAGGTGTGCCTTAGTTCAAACTATTTTAATTTGTTTTGATAACTAAACTGTATAGACATGATTTTGTTGTTAGTTTCATAATTGAGATATTCTCTTGTGCATTTTGGCTGAGTGATTTCTCACTGTGCTTCATTTACAACCATGCAGCCTCTAGAGCTTGCAGAAATCAGATGTTCATGCTTCTGTTTCATCATGTGTTGCTTGTAATTAACTTTTATTGTAGAAACCTGTCAGACTCATGACCATCTTCTTGAACCAAAAATTATATTTGACACCTGTGAACCAAAATTAAACCTTGAAGTGATTTGTATTAATCTGGCACAGGGCCAAATCCCCAACGAGTTTAAGTCAGCATAAAGCTGTTGACTTCAGTGAAGGGATAGCAATTTAACATCAGCCAAGAACCCAACGCAGATAGCTTGGCAGCACAATTTTGAAAAATACTTGACGGATTTGAAGCGTCCGGACCCTTATGAGCTTTTATTTTGCAACATACATGTTACATACATTCTGCAATTAAAATGTACATACAGTTTCTTTACTACTGGTAACATATTTTTTCACTGGCTAACTTTGAGTATCTTAGACAGAAAGTAGATTTTGAATTCAGTCGTTTATGTTAAAGTGGAAGTCTGTAGATTTGAGTCGCCTGTCTCCAGACATTACCTGTTCGTTAACTGCATCCACTCATGCTTGTAGTGCCTGGTTCAACTCCTCCTTTGTTGATCACAAAGTAGTTGTTCCACTTGTAAAGCCTACCTGTCCTGAATGAAGGGCTATTCACCGGGGATCTCTGATGGAAAAAGAAAACTTCTCTAGCCTGATGTGCAGCTATGATCATATCTACCTGCTGTTTTTTCCTACTATGACCTTCAAATGTGTCTTCTATGCCTTAGAGAAAAGGAGCAATAACTTTCTCTGCTTACGCTCTGATATCTGGTGCACAAGTGAAAGTGGTAACAAAGCGTATTTTTTTTTGCTTTCCATGTCAGGGATTTTTTGAAGGGAAGTTTGCACCGTCTGCCAAAAGTGATTACTACCCACTATGAGAGTACCAGCAAGTGTTAATAACATATATTCACCATGATCAACCTGTTCTATTTCCCTTAAATTATTAGGTGGCAAAAAGAGTTTAAAATAAAAAAAGGAGGCATATAAATTTTTTTTTTTAATTTTATTTTTTATTCTCAGGGAATCAGGACAATGATGACATAAACCTTGAGTAATATCTCTTTATCAAAATCAGCTCATCAACAATTATAGGATGGTCACTACTTTCAGGTTTTTCCAAGAGATTTGTGTAAGTCTGTGGCTGAAATCACTCCTGTGCTACCTGAGCATGAGGAAACAAGTGTTTAACCACTGATTCTGGATTACAAATAATGAACGTCAGCTATTATGGGCAGGGAGGAGGAAAGATTAATTAGAAAGAGTCAAATGCAAAGGATACCACACGTAGAAGCATATCTAGATGTCACATCTAGAAGCAAGGGCTTGTTTCAAAATGTTGCTAATTCAGAAATTCCCTCTCTAATCTTTTATTTAAACTTGTATGCCGAGATAATTCTCTTGATTCAGGATTTCTGCTTATTTGTAACTCCTTGACAAGTACTTGTGATAGATTTGAGGCTCTTAAAGAGTCGGAGAAAACACCTTTCCTCGGAAGGAAGAGCAAACGATTAAGGTCAGCATGGTATGCAATACTGAGAAGAATTTTGCAGGGAGCATTTAATGAGGTTTACTTCTGTAGCAGATGAACAGTAATGCTGTGAAGCAAACTCTTCAAATCACTGCTGGCCTTCAGGAGCACCAATATGACATATTTTAATATGACATTTAAGAAATATTCTTGTGGGTGAGTATGATTACATCCTCCCAAAGATAACAGAGAAATTTTCACAAAATGTTGAATTGGCTTAAATTACAAAATCCTTGTCTTGAAAAAGAAAGCAACTTAAATTTTTCTACTAATTGATTTTTTGTACCTTACATTAGAACCCTGGTTGGAGAACAAAACATGTTACAGACAGTAGACCAAGCTCTTCATTCTAGCGAGGTCATTATTACAAATCAAACAGAGAGCTCTTCAAAGGGAATGGAATTAATTATAGAACTTTTTTTTCTTTTTTTTTTTTTTTTTTTGTCCAAACCTCTCTCCATAGTAGGCAATGACAGACTTTGAAAGCTTGTTTACCATAGGAATAAATCTGTTAATTAAGCATTTCACAGAGGCGGTGATGTTTCAAAATACACAGGATTTCTGTAGGATAGACAATGACCATCTAAAAAGAAAAAGATACAAATTGAAAAGTATCTTTTAAGTTTGCTAATGTTGGGATTTTTTTTCCTGATTGATTTGTATTTTAATCCAAAATACTTCGTGAATGCATAGATTAATTCTTCAGGTTGTTCTGGTTTCTTTCCATACTAAAACATGACTCGCCAGCCACCATGTAAGTAAACATCCAGAAAAAAAGAATCTCTGAGTAAATAAATACTGAAAACGTGTCATGTTTTGCACATCATCATAATTCAGCGTGTCTATTTCTAGAGAGATCACTTTCCCACCTCAACTAGTCCACCATAAGCCTTCTGCATTTCTCTGCTTCCGCATTTTCCAGGTCTACTTCTACACTTTTTCCAGCTATATCACTGAAGGGTTAATTTATTCTGCACCCTCCTCTTCCTCCGTATTTATCTCAGTGAAGCAGCTGCAATAGCTGTAGTCACCCTACAAGTGAAATGGCAGGCAGACTCCTCTGAGATTGCATTACCCCTCTGTAAGCAGCTGCTAGGGGAACACAAAGACACAGTGCACTCTACATATCTTTTCCCAGAGTCTCAGAATATTTTCTGTATGATAGCCCCTTTCCCAGCTGGTTTGAGAACTGAAAATCCCAAGGCAGCTCCAATAACTATGCTTGTGGGCTGGTAAACCTATTCATTGGACTATTAGCAGAAGCATTAATTTCTTTAAGCAAGTGTTAGAAATGATAATAAATCTGACTGAAGCTGCATCTGATAGTGATTTGTGAAACCTCTCATTTTGAATATATTGATCTAAACTGTGTCTGATAAAACAAAGAAGAAGGAGAAGTAAAATCATCTTTACTTAAGAAAATATAAATATTTTACTCTAAATGTTGTCCTGCTTCTAGACAAAAAGTGATTTAAAACACACACACGCATGCACGCATGTATATAAAATTGCATCTCACAAGAAATGACAAAAACTTTGGTCTGTCAGTTTTACTTTGAAAGAGAGAATAATTGTGCATAATAGTGCTAAATAAGTTGTCTTCGTTCTGGAAAGATAACCACTCAATTTCTACGTCTGAAGCAGAATATCAACTATGGACTCCAGGGGGGGTGTTGTCTGCTTCTTTTCATCTTCAGCAGATGAATCTTGCCTATCCTGCTTGATTCATGACTCAAGGGAATATAAAATGCTACTATAAAATAAAAGATATCTACAATGAAAATACAGTTATATATTATTGCATGGAACTGTGATGCTCTTCAGAGGGCTTTATAGAATAGAATCTTCAAATTCCATCTTTTTTTCTGCAATGAAAAGCAAACTCATAAGAAGACTTTTAGCTGACTTATAAAAGAATCAATCATATTTGGAAAGTTTGTGTACGGACTGTTTTGTCTTTTGTTCCTTTATGCTTCTGAGAGACAGATCTTCAGATAGTTTTGAATAGTTTAGCTGGGAGTGGAAAGATATAAGGCAGGATTACAAGAGCAGAAAAATTTGATCAGATTTCAAATTCAGATCTAATTTCCTGTTCCAATAAGGGCTAGCAAAGGGTGGTTCAGAGGAAGGCTAAAGAAACCTGTAGTAGATGGCATGAGATAACCTGTCCCTGCCTTTAGTCTCATCCCAGTGTTAAGTAGATTTAAGCTTGAAAATTAACAGGGCACAGAAGATTTAAGTAAGGAAATCTAGCAATCCTCACCAATTAATGCTACCTGTATTACCATTAACTCAGTAGACAGTCCCCATTCTTACAATTTTTACAAATTTTTAGTTTCCAGTTTCTTTGCTTCGCTCGCTTTCTCTGGCAATGGGTTCTGCAGTTTTTGGAAAAATACGTTTTATTAATTTCCTGTTCTTTACTTTTCAGGTCTATCATGTCAACTTATTGCTCTTATGTCATTATAAATGAGAGCAAACAATCTGTCTGCCTTTCACAACTTTGGATGTTTTTGAATGATTTTCCTTCTTATGCATCTATTTCCTTGGCTAAGCAACCCTAATCTTTTGTTTCCATTTTCATATTAGTGTTTTGTCAATTTCTAGCTAACCTCTATTACTCACCTCTGGTGTGGCAATGATTATCTTAATACAGGACAATTGGTCCTAAAACCCATATTACAGGTGAAATCTCGTTATCATTTCATGTAGCGTTACTGCAACCGTTTCCCTAATATTGACTGCTGTTTTTCACATGCTCATTTCTGCACAGCAAGCACTGAGGGGATTTTGTTATTGTTTTTCATTCAGGCTTTGCTTTTTTTTTTTTTTTTTTGAGCAGATGAGTGGATTAATATGCAATGCTCTAAATTTATAAATATGAAATTTATTTTGCTTTATATGTTGTCCTCCTTTTGTTTTGAGATTTGAAGGAAGGCATGAAAAACCATTGTTATGGTCTTGGTTAATTCCAGAAGCACTGCTTCGGTCAGCCTTACAGCCCCTCTGTCTCACAGGAGTGGCTGAGCACAACCTGTTGTAGGTCTTCTGTCCAGGCAGTCACTCCCAACAACAGGCAGCATCCAAAGAGACAAGGGCTGGTCAACAGAAAGAGAGGACTGCTAAATCTGTGGATTTTGTAGCAACCTCTAAAGCACGCTCTAAAGCAAGCTCTATTTTTTTTTTTTTTTTTAATTTAAGCTTTTTATTTTTTCTTTAACAATTTTTCTTTAGCAAGAGAAAGACACTGTTGCCAGTTAGAAATGCTTGTAACATAGGTTTGAATACTAATGACTTGCACTTGGTAAAATTTATATTACTTTTGAAAGTTTTGGTAAAGTCAACCATACTGCTCAAAGTCAGACAAGATGAGAGAATAATTTGCTCATAGAGTAAGAATACAATGAGGCCTCCACAATCCTCTTGCTGTGAGGCTGTCTCTATAAAGAGATGAGTAGACAATTTTGTGAACCATCCTTGGAAAGATCCAGGAATCCAAACTCCCTTAAAATGGCTGGTTTCAAACAACATTTCTTCTCTCTTTCACCCCAAAGTGAAAGTGGGTGTCTGACCGAAAGTCTGACCAAAATTTAATTGCTTTGCTTATTATAGATAAGATCAGGAGATATACCACTGAAGTGTTAAGTTTAGGACGATACAGTTTTCTACATCTGTTACAATAATCCAGGTCAACTCTGTGGCAAGACAAGAACGGTAGCAGCCAAGAAATGGCAAGACAGGTTGGTTGTGTACTATCTTTAACCTCCTCACCCCAACCACCGCAGTTCCTCATCCCATCTACCAACCTGATACAGCAGCAGCAGCTACAGCATCTCCTTCACCCGTGCCACACCAGAATCCCAGACACCATTTAGGTCAATGTACAACATGAGCTGCTGAAACAGCCATTCCCTGATTTATTTAACTTGGGGAGTAGGGGGAGAGGGAATTGGAGTGAGGGGGAAATTAAATTTCCATGCACTCATACATGGGATTTCTGTAAAGGAGGGGAAAGGAAATATAAACAGATCAGAAACTTGGGACTGAATGTGGAAAGAAAAAAAAAAGACATAATAAGCATATACATTTCTATTTCTCTTTAAAACTAAGAACTCAAAGTGAAACTCCAGAAAGGACAACATCTATATTCATATCTGTACACAAATAAATAAATTTACATACATATAGATATATAAATATTTATAACAAGTTGGTACTTACTTATTATATCGTGGGTTGGTTTGCTTAGGCAGTGTCCTTAGCATGCTTGAACTCCATAGTTCATTCCACAGAGCTAAGTCATAACTTCTTTAACTTTACGTACCTCCAATAGTGTTTACAGGAAAAAAGACACAGACATTAAGGTTTTCGAGGCAGAACATGCTTCGCTTTCTATTTCTGCACACTTTGACAGATACAAACTGAGTTGACACAATTTTCATTTTATGAATAATAAAATGATAGCTATAACTCCCTGGCAGAAGTTTATTTTTTAAATAAAATTGACTGAGAATACATTGATGGCATTCATTATCGGCATTAATAATATTTATTATTCTTGGAGTACACCAAATAACGAGAGTGAAAGCAATTATTTTTCCTAAAGTGGTTCCTCTAAGTCAGGACTGATAAAGAGAGTTCTAATTAAAGACAAGTGAATTATGAGGATGTTTAACCTCCCCTTCATACTAATACAAGACAGTTTTTCATGGTAAGTCAATCATAAAGAAACATGTGATATTGCTAGCAGCCATTATGACAGCTGAACATCTATATGACAACTATTGACCTTTTCAAACATATTAGTTTGTTATCAAGAAAATTATGAAGTAAATCTAGGAAACATAAACCTCCTATTTTCCCAAAGTATTATTCAGAGATGCATTCATTTAGACAGACATTATTGAAGTGTCTGTCCTTATGTCAAAAATTAGCAAGCTAAGGGGAAGACCCTACAAAAAACTGAGCAAATAAACCATGCTATTTAAAATATCTACCCTTGCAGCTCAACCGTAGTCTATGGGTTTGGGAACTTATTTATTCATTGTGCCAACCAGTAGCACTGGTAAAGTTCAGTCACATATTCTTATAAAAAACAACCAATGTAGATATTTATCATATAGATGTTCTTTGATCTGCACAAAACCAAGGCAATTGCAAAACTAATTCTAAAGCCACACTTCTATGTTCTTAGCAAATAATACTTTGTCAAAAGGATTGCTATCAGTCGGAGCTCAAGAATTGCTAGATGTATATTTAATGCCCAGCTGAAAGGCTACTCAAAACTCATAGACTTTGTTATAAACTTGTGCAAAAGATGCAAGTCCAAACTAAAAGTAAGCATGGTTTTAGTATTAATATTGCAGATTAAAAAGACTTTTAATAATGGCTGTGAAATTATGATTTTGTAGCACCATAATATTTTATAAATGCTGAGAAAGTTATCATCACCTTTCCTCCACAGCCTTAAATGGTAAGTGACATGGTGATTCACAGACTGTCAGAAAGTTTTCATACTCTTTGAATTAAAAAATACTCAAGAATCACTGATCTATACAAGACCAGGTATTAAAAACTTGCCTTTTTTTTTTTTTTCTTTAGCAGAAATCAAATCTTATAATAGGTTTGGTTTTCAATACAGTTTACAGAGAAAAAGATACTGCCTCAGTCAATGGTAGAAGAACAGATGGCTGCATTTTGCTGGTTAATATATGCCTACAGGGCTGATGTTGTAGTCAGGGCTTTGACTTTAATGATTAAAGGACTCCTTCTAAGAAATGAAGACTATTGGGGAGACATTGAATCTACCTGGAAAAAAAAGAGGAAGAAAGTGTCTTGTCAACAGTTTTGCTAAGCCAGTGTTGAGGGTTTTAAACCAGGTTGCTGGAAGGTGGAGACCAAAGCTTCAGAGAAGCTGAAGAATAGGAAACAAGGAGGAACTGCTCAGAGGATAACATGGAGGAGAAGGCTCTCACACTTCTTCTGGGAAAGCAGCACAACTGGGAGCCCAGCTCTAGAGCCTGCACACAAACTCACACACATCAGGAAAAAGAAAACCAAAACACCATAAGAGAATTGAGGGTTTATGCACAGTCACAGTGACATGACAACAGAAACATGATAATATGGTGGGAACATGATAGTGTGGTGGCACTGCCTGCATGGCTGGAGTGCTTGGATGCATATAAGGTCTTTAAGAGGAGAGATGATATGGGGGTAGATGTGGGCTGCTCACTTGCCCAGGGCTTCACTATGAAATAGGTGATGAGATGGTCAAGAATTTACAGTCAGAATCAGAGGGAAGGCCAATGAGGGAAGTGCAACGGTGGATGTCTCTAGTGGATCTTGAGACAGGAGAGGAAGTAAGTGAGTGAACTCTTTATTAAATGGCTGGCTACCAGTGGTTTTCCTCAAGGGGTTGGTATTGGAGTTTATACTGTATAACATGTTCATTAATGATTTGAATTGTGGGACAAAAAAACATCAACAAATTTGTGGGTGACAACAAATTGGGGGGAGCGCTGATATACATCAGGGTTGGTCTGATGTTCAGATTGATCTCAACAAGTTGGAGAAATTAAGTGAACCTCAATGGTGATGAAAGTGACGTTCTGCACCAGAGGTTGAATAACCCCATGCGGCAATACAGGCTGGACATGGCCTGGCTAAGCAGAAGTTGGGCAATAAAGGGCAAGGGGGTCCTGGTAGATGGCAAGTAAAACAAGCCAGCTGCGTGCTCTTGCAGCAGCAAAGGTTAACTGCTTACTGGGCAGCATTAATGCACCCAGTAGGCTGAGAGAAGGAATTAATCACCTCTATTTGGCATTTATGAGACCACATCTGGAGCCCCATGTTCAGAGTTGCTACTCTCACCACCCAGTATGAGACAGAGAAACTGGAGAGAGTTCAGTGCATGGCCACTAAGATGTTCAGAGCTTGAGAAAATGGCATAGAAGGAGGGGCTGAGGGAGCTGTGTGGGCTGAGCTTGGAGGAGGACAGGTTGAGGAGGAACTTGATGCTATCTTCAGCTGGCTAATGGGCAGCTACAGACAAGATGGAGACATAATTCCCAGGCTGCACAGTGAATGGGTGAGAGGCAAGGGCTGCCTTTTGCAGCAAGGGGAGCTCTGACCAGACACAAGGAAAAAATTCTTCACCCATGAGGGTGGTCAAACACTGAACATGTGCCCAGAGCAGATCTGAAACTTCAGTCATTAGGGATATTCAAAGCTCAGCTGGACAAGGCCCTTCAGTTAACCCTGTTTCAAGCAAATATTTTGACCAACTGAACCCCCCAAAGTCTTTTTCAGGCTGAATTATTCTACAAACCTGTAAGACAGTAACAGCTAAACGAAAGACACAATCTGACAGGGGGGAAAGAGCCACTGTCTGTAACCGGCATATTTTAAAGAAATGACATGAAATCTTATTTATTCTTTCCTCCCCATAGGATTAAAACTATCTATAAACAAACTCCCTGTCACTGGGTTTTATTTAACTCACTGTTATTAACTAGTCATCAGCAGCTCTTCAAATTTAATTAGTTCCCTTGTTCTCGTCATGCAATCAAATTGTAGTCTTCACAAAATAGTTTTTTATTATTCTAAATTATATTTTCCTTTATTCTGAAATTCTTATAAGAGGGAAATTTTCATTCTAACAGGTTCCAGGAATAATTGTACAAAAGTAAAGTTTAAATTCACTGAATATTACTGTCTCACCAGGTGACTTTTGGCATTTGATCCAAGCAAGACTCTACCTGTAGCCAAAGGACAAAACTGGTAAATTAGACTGCTATTGTAGAGTTGGATTAAATACTCTCACGGAATGGGTGTTCACTGATTGTTACAGAGGGATCGTGAATGACTAGCTAATAAATATCGAATGTCTACACAGATACAGTTAAATGAAATGATTGTCATGTTTACCCCCTAATTATTTCTTAGCCATGTAGTTGTAATCTTGTGGGCCTGAAGCAGTACAAAACCAAGGCAAGAATATGTCCGTGCATTGCACAGAGTCCTTCAATGGAGTATTTAAGTTTGAAACTAAGAACCAAGTGGCACGTACTAGATTGCATCACACATCTGTTTGTTTGCAGGTTTGGTTTTTTATTTTTGTGTCTCTAAGGGCCTGTTATAGTGTGGAGACAGCAGTCCTGGTGTGGAGGTGTCTGCATGGCCTTGCCTTGAATCCTGAAGTCTGTCAGAGAGACATATGTGGTGTCAGTGACAGCTGCCCCGTGTCACCAGCGTGGGAGCCCTTCCACAGTCACCAGCCGGGTGGTGCCACCCACGGTCTCTGGTGGCTGGAAAGGTGGTGGCCACACACTGAAGGGTCAGTTAATGTGTGGGGGTGACTGCACATCACTGTGTGTGTTACTGTGAGTGTTGGGCTAGGTACTGTTTGCGTCCAACTAATGCATGGTAAATGAGATTAGAAATTATAATACCGGTTTTGTACGGAAAAGGGATAGTAGAACTCAATATTCCTCGTGCTGATTCAAACACCACTTTCTGTGCAAATTGATCTTTTGGTTTCAGAGCTTTAATTGCCCTGCAACAAGCAGGTATCAAGGGCAAGGAGTTTATCAGATGGCTTAATTAATCCAGGTAGCGCCGTGTGGCTTGCGTCTCAAAAGCAGTATAAATGCATTATTTGGCACAATACTGGAGTGAGGACAGTTTCAGGCAGCACTGAGGCTTTTTAACCAGTTCTAGACTGACTAGCCAGTGCAATTACTGCCAAACCGGCAGTTTACATAATCATTTTACTAACCTGCAGTGAAGAGATATTTCTACAATATAGGAAAAAAAAAAAAAAGCCTCATGCCTGAATCTAATTTTTTTTTTTTATTTTCAAGAGCATTTCCCTCTTTAAAATGGGCACATTTATATCAAATTACACCTACTTGTTTCCATCCCTTGTTTTAGATTTTCCTGTTCCTAATAAATTTTGCTGAGCAAGACGAGTTGCTGCCAAACTCTAAAACCATGATGACACTGAACAGCAATTTTTCTGTGTAAAGCCAGAATGAATGACTTCAGGTAGATGACTTAGATGAAGGTATTGTAGGAATTTGGCTTAGATCCAAGGCAAATCCGAAGGACTTCATACTGACTAGTTAGCCCGATTCCTTGTTGTTATTACGCATTTATCGCTTTTCTTCCAGATTGCTCTTAGTTTTGTTTGTTTATGCAAATGAGTCCTCTTATTTGTACGTGAGATTTTATTTCACTGGTTCACTACACCACAAGCCAATATGAAAGCCAGGTCCACGTGAAGCACTTGGTGAGGAAAGTTATCTAAGCAGTTAAGTCCATTCACACGTTTGGCGAATAATATATATCAAAACTCAATGCATTGACATGCTGTGGTTATGGGGATTGTGCAAAATACACATACAGAGCAATAGAACAAGAAATTATGAAAAAATTATATTTAAAGTATTTGCATATGTCTAACAAAGAATAGGATTTAATGGCTTTTTCCCATTTAGAAATATTTTTTCAGATATCACTTTGCAAACTTGTGTAGCAGCCCTGTATATTGACAGTATTTGCTGTCGGTATGTTCAGGTTTTGTATGTCTATGAGCACACGAAAGGAAAGGTATTTCTCGATGCATCAGTGCAGAAGATTCCTATTGTAATGGACCCAATTTGTTAGTGAAAACAGATGCTTTCTGTGCTGTGTTCTCTAAACTCACCAGGGCTAGTAATGTCAGGAGGGTGCATACACAAAGAAGGAGGGGGAGGTATTTAGCATAATACAAGATAACGTTTCAAAGAGTAATAATAATAATAAACATATTAGAAATATAGTCTAGATATCAGCAAAAATGTCTTGGCATAGAATATTCACCTACAGTAAGTTTTGGAAACTATATTGCTTGGAAAATTTTAAAAACAGATAAGAGAAGAAAAGACATCGTGGTAAACGTGCTACTGCAGGAAAAAGTTGTTTGCAGGAAGAAATCATGAGGTCCTTTCCATCACTGAATTTCACTTTCCTAAACATGAAAGTCCATCAGGATGTTTTCTGCAAATCATGGAAACAATAGTCTACAAGAAATTAACATTTTTCAGACGTACTTTTGACACATGCTTTCCAAGTTGGTGAAAGAAACTGTGGGAGATGGACTGAAATGTGACAGCTGCAGTCTAACTGTCAAGATCTAACCAAAAACCACAGAGAAATACACTAATGGCTCTGAACCGCACTCCTCAGAGCAGCTTCAGTCAGTCTGCGCTGATAACAAAGCAGGTACCCTTCGGTGATGGCATTAGGCTTAATTTATTGGGCATCTACCACATGTAATAGGTTACCACCATCACATGCAATAGCAGAATCAAAACGTCTAGGCTGACATAGACAGATTTGTATCCCACCCCCCATTTATAAATAGCAGCCAAAAGAGCTATAAACAGCTGTCAACATGAATCTTATTCATCTGTCCAACAGCTAGCACTTTTCATGCCACTGAATATCTAAATGGGCAGGTTCTGCTCCTGTGAAGCGTTTAAAAGGATTTAAAGAGGTTGTCATTCTGACACGTTAAATCAGAACATACCTGTTATTTATACTGTGTGCATTAGTGCTTGTGTATCTGTGTGTATTTAGCCCTATATAAAGATAAATACAGGCATACTTTTTATTTCACTCAGCTTTCCCTGAGTTTCTTTTAACTGAACAGATTATTAACTGGTCAACTTTGTGGGCCGGTTTCACTCCACAGGAAAAATTTAAGACTAACTTACAGACCCAAGAAAATTGAGATTTAAGGAAGAAATGTTTATGAACAATTAACTAATACCTTCTGCTAGCACCTGCCTCAATACTGACGTGGAAAGAGGAGGGAGAAAGGTGTAATAGCCTTATTTTAGTGATTCACATATTAAAGAAATGGACAGCAGGAAGACCAATGTCTCCAGTTGTCTTTATCAAGGAACCAATTCTGTTTGTGCTGAAATCAACATGAATAGAAGTAAAAGGATAGAAGAGCGTGGACACTCATTTCAAATGTGGAAAATTGTATATTCACTTTTTAAAGTTCATTTATTTATTTTCTATCAAACAAATACATTCAGGAGCCCCAGCATACCCAATACCTGATAATTAGTTAAGGATATCGCATTTGCAATAGACCATGAAGATTTCAACAAATGGGTTGTCACAATCTCTTTTATGCAGTGCAAGGAAGTCAATGTGCAACTCCTTCCTCTTCCTTTCCCCCAGCTGGTTGGTCTGAGAGTGAGGGTGGGATCAGGGTTGCACTTACACAATTTTGAACAACCTTGTGCTTCCTCGTTCTCAGCCCATATGTCTTGGATATCAAGCTATGGAGGGACTTAGGTTTTAATGGGAAGTGTAGCAAAATCTCTTCTTTCTTTGAGGAATCTCTGATGATAGCAGTCCCTTTTTTGTGGTGGTTCTCTAATGCTCATGCACTGTAGTTCCTCTTCAGTACTCAGGTGGACCACTGAAGAAAGTAAGATATATTTTTTAAAGTAAAAGTGCACAGTCTTGAACTCAGCGAGTTTATTATTAAATATGTGTTTGAACTGGACTCTGTTCATTCAAGTGTGTGCAGATATGTGTGCACAGACAGGCTCAGCTGAGCAAACGGTTAAAGCAGAGGTGTGACGCTAAGATTTGGGTAACACCTTCGAGTGCACTGTGATGTGGGCAAGGAGGATCTTTTTACCTATGTTCTGCAAAGATATATAAAATGAAGATTAGAGGTGCAAGGGAAGTTTTTAAATTTCAAAGTGTTGTTGAGCGGTTTGCAGGGTATGAAAAAATAGCTGAAAATCGTGCTTTATTGTTTCTGCAAAAGAATGGTGTATCTAATTACTAAAGATTTTATAAAACTGCATTTAAGTATACATTGTGGTAGGAAAAAAGTGGGTAGAGTTTCAAAGAGGAAGGGTAAGGGGAAATCAACAAAGCAGTGGTACACTCTTCAGGCAAGAATTTTTGCAAGTGCTGTGACTATAAAATCAGGCTTTGATGTGAGCGCTCAGAATCCTTTTAATGAGGCTACAGGAGTGTTCCCTTTCAAATTGTACTGCGACAGTGCAATTGTGTAAGCTTGTCAATACAATGAGATCCAAAAAAATGCAGACTTGAAAAAAAGAGTAACTGTGAAGTGTTGGTTCTGGTCAAGATTAATCAAACTTATTTTTAAAACATAATCCATTACAAATATTTAAAGGTAAGTACGTGTTATGGATGAGTTATTTGATTCACATGGAGCATGTACTGTTACTGGAATTGTTGGATAACTGTAACAAAAATTAAATCACAATATTTGCCTGCCACCACAGCCAGAAAGCAATATCCTTACATACAGTGTTGTCAATGCAGCTACCTTTGTGTGCCTGTATGTGCATGACTAAATGATTTTATGCTTTTTCTTGCTTTGAAACGTGAAATACAAGATATTCTTTCATATTGTGCAGATACTTAACTACCAGGTATGGAACTATATTAGCTTTTCAATACATTTAGCTGAAATTTTTCTCCATAGTGGAACTAACATTTTAAAGGGAATTTTCAGATAAGCTGCAGTCAACTCTTGTTCATCCGGTTATAGAGCTCCACTGATATTAGTGTGTCAGGGACTAACAGGTAAATGCTAGACTCTAAACAGCTGCATGTCACAGGAACTCTATGTAGATGAAGGATGCAAGAACAATCTTGTTCCCTTTGATAACGTGAAGAAAAGCCTGATGATTAAATGCCTCAAGCCTTTTCTCACAGAATGTTTTTCCCAGGCTGTTGTAGAGAGAACAGTAGTCATTTACAGTTGTTATTGTAGCGTAAAAATTAAGGTTAGGTTCAAAGAAGTATTTAAACCTTTTTAGAGTGTGAATAGCCATCCTGTGAATGTAATGCGGCTAATCATTTGCTTGAAGGTAGATACATGCCTTAAATGCCTTGATACAATGGGAAATTAATTAAAATTAATTTAAAGATTCTTAGTAAAATAAATTGAACAGAATTACTTACAAAAGCATTGGTGGTAGTAATTGGAGGACTGATCAACTCTGTCTTGGACCAGCAAATGAGACTCAGGCACCAAACTGTGTACTGTGAATAGCAATAAGACATAGATCCACACACTGTTAAGTTGTGAAAGTGAACTTACCACTTACCACTTGCTCCTACAATATTTCTTCCCCTTTTCTGCACAGGCCTCCATATGGAGGACTAAATCTTTGAATAAAGAGAAGCTCCACAGACTCTCTACTGCTCTTGACAGCAGATGATACATCAGGCAACTGCATCTTAGCCATGAAACCCAGGAGCAGAGAAGAGGCCTTGTTGCTTGTTACTTGTTACTGTATGTGTGCTTTCAGCATAGAGGAGAAACTGTGGGGGCATATATATGATGCAGATGTCAAACCAGTGCGACTAACTCTCAAGGCACAAGAGTTAACAGTTTTGAAGAGAGGTGGAGTAATCTGGAAGTGGGTGTGATAAAACAACCAGATGATGGCATACAAAGACACGAGATGGCTCCACTGGAAATGAGAAGCAATACAAGTTTTCAGAAGGGATGCTTGACGAGTGACTTATGGAGGGATTTTCAGATAGGATAAAAATGTGAGAGTGATGTAAATTTAAAATGAACGTCAGAACCCGTTAAGAAATTGTAAAAGGAAATTGTTGCTATTCCAAATGACTACTGTGGTGGGTTTGTGGAGCAAGGTTTTGGTAGCGGGTATGGCTATG
>NW_009595445.1:0-218 GCF_000690535.1 Cariama cristata
TTCCCTACTTTTTCCCTTTTCCCTCCCCTCGCTCTCCGAGGTGGAGCCAAGAGGGATGGCAGAGCAGGTAGGTTAACTCTTGCCCTGCCCCTCCGTGTCCCCCCAGCCACGCCAGCAGGCAGAGAGAGCTCCCCAGTGCTGCCAGAGGACAGGGTTTAAGGGTGACACCCCACACTTCCCCCAGGGAACCCTCCCCGCTGCTGATGGGACAACCACCG
>NW_009595445.1:283-2054 GCF_000690535.1 Cariama cristata
CAGCCGTCAGTTGCAAAGGATCCCAGTTAGTTATGGGCAGGAGATCCCAGTGCTCACCAGGAGAGGTGCTTTGGCAGCTGGGATTTGATCTTTGGAAAAGGAATGTGACTCTTTTCTGCTTCCCCCCCCCAACCCCCTCCAAGAACAAGCAGGTCACTTTGGGATTCATCCCAAAAGGGAGCTGGGGCCCAACCCCAGTTTCTCACGGGGACACTGAGATTCCCAGCTTTGCCTTTGGGCACAGCATGGTTTGGGATCCCTGAAGTGATCGAGCCACAACTCTCCTGGGACCAAAGACCCACACCTTATCCACGACCCCCATCTCACCCAGGATCCACACCTTGTCGGAGCCCAACACTCTGCCCAGGACTCCCACTCACCAGGCACCCATGCCCTCTCCAGGACCCACACATCTTCTGGGACCCACACCTCACCTGGGCGTGCAGGGAGTCGAGAGGAAGGGTTGCTGCAGCAGGAAGGTGCCTGCTTGGCATGCTAGGCCCTGTCTCATCAGTCTAATTTCCACCAGTACCACAGACAGATGAGGAGTCCTTCCAAACTCTTCCTTAAGCCCTGGTCCGGAGCGGTGTTTCACCAGCATCCCTGCTGCAGCCATATCAGCATGGGACACCCCATTGTTACCGAAAATGCATCATCGCCCATTGAGAAGCAGATTTAAGACCCTCTTTTCCTCTTACATGTAGCATTTCAGTTGGGGATCTTTTTCAGCCATGAAAATCAGTCCCCATCATTTCTGATGTCTCCTGTTTATTGTCATCCTCCCATCCCCACCAGCCACTTATGTCAACCACGAAGCCAGGCTGGGAAGCCTACAGGAAATCCTTTGGGATATTTCCTTTCCTGCCCAGCAGAGATAACCCAATCCCTTTCCCCACAGCCCCTCTGCATTTTGCATAAGTGCTGAGGGTCAGGGTCTCCCACAGCTCTCACAACTCCTGGACACACTGCACTTGTCATGGGAAAGGCTCTTCTGTTCTGAGGCTGGACACATGGTGGGACCCACATACCTCAGCTACTCAAACAGCATTTCGCCCGGCTCAAGAAACCCCCAAGTCCAGCCCAGTTTGGGGAGGAAAGTTGCATTGCTTTCTCCAGACCTGCTTCTCTCTCCTTATCTCAGCTTATCACCAGATGTTCTGCAGCTCCCTGTCCTGGAGGCTGTGGAAGCTGCCCAGAAAACATTGTCCAAACAGGCTGCACCAGCTCTGCAGCACACCACAACCTTATCACCACTAAAGGTCCCTATGCACCTTCCCTGATTCCTTTTTAGTCTGTTCCCACCACCCATAGGAAAGACTGTATCTGTTGAACTCATGGCCCCAAGAAAATCATGGCCATGAGATGCATGGAGAAAGGGTGTCAGGGGTACAATGAAGAGCCACACCGAGTATCAGCTAGATCAGAGTGGGATGTGAGGAGCACTCATCTCATCCCTGTAGCACAGAGACGGTAGGTGCACACCAGCCCACGGCTGGGAATTGACCCCACTCTGCAAAGAGGAGCTGACAGTGGAGGGGGACCCCATTGGAGAACCTCCCCTTCACAAACAGGCACAAAGGGATGCGACCAGCAACGCCCCGAAAGCACAGCCACCATCTCCTCCTTGCAACATGCCTTGGGACCACGATGGGGACAGGGATGGCAGCATCCTCGCCATGGGGAGCTGGAGTAAAACCCAAAACACAGCCCTGGAGCAGCTGCTGCAGCCGCAGGGGATGCCCAGATGCTGTGGGGGTGCGACCGAGTCCCG
>NW_009595445.1:2066-34012 GCF_000690535.1 Cariama cristata
GCAGCAGCACGTCCAGCCTGCAAGCCCAGGGCCGGCTGCTGGCATACCCGAGGGCTGTGCTGCTCCGGCATGGAAGCAGCACTACTGCGGGGTGAGGAAGGCTCCTGGCAGCCTGCGGCAGGGAGCTCTGCCAGCCATGCTCCCAGGCTCCCGCCTCTCCGACGGCTGCTTCCGTGCAGGAAAGTGGCAGGGCTGAGAGCGTGGGGACTTCCCGGATGCTCCCATGCTGCTACGCAGGGTTTTGGCTCAAATAGCCCCCTCTGCCCAGGCAGACTCCGCTCCCACCTCCCCCTGTGCGGGAGAGATGCACGTCCTGCTGCGTGAGAGCATTGCAGACCTGGGGCGTGATAACTCTGCAAAAGCTTTACTTCTGATACTCATTAAAGACTCAAACAGTGTCAGGTCTGGGGCTACCAATGACGGAGCTAAGCACTAGGCACCCCTGGCACTGCCACCTCCTGTTCCAAGGCTGAATCTTAAGATGAAGCAGCACTTTTTTACATTTGTTTTATCATTACATAGAAAAGTTTAGGACAAACCCAAGTTTTCACGCTCTCTGGATTCACCCTGGGAAAGCAGAAAGGTGGCAGGAAGGCTAAAACCAAACCAAAAGCATTTGTTTTAAAAAAAAGTCCTCCTCCACACACCTTCTCCTTGCCTTTTTCCAGCGCCAGGCACAAACAGGTTTTACACGAGTAGCCACAACCCCTCTGCTGAGAGTGAAACCTGAAAAAGAGAAACCTGAATTTTTTTTTTGTTCACCCAAAACTGGAGCCGGGGGCAGCACCCCTTCACCATGAGCAGACCCAGCCACCAGCAGATCCCTGCCGTTCCTGCCCAGCCCGGCCTTCAGCAAAGCTGCTGGATCCGTCACCCTGCCACTCCTTTGCTGCAGCACCCAGCACCCTTATTTCTTAGGTCTAAGCCATTAGACTGAAATTTGGAGGCACCAGGTGCCTTTTTGGCACAGTTGGCAGAGCTGCAAGTGTCTGGAGAAAGGCTGTTGGGTGGCAGGTGCTGCTTGGGCATGGAAAAGACGAGCTCCTTTGCCTTGTGCAATGCCGGTGACGTTTCGAGGCATGTGGAGCTGCCGTGGTCCCGTGAGAGTTGGCAGGGGACCTGTGAGAACTAACACTTGGGTACGTTATCGTTGCATTGTATGGGGATGCAGAAGGGAAGGTAATTCATGGACCTTCCTGGGTCACACCGGAGTCACGGCCGGGGTCACATCAGCTTCTGCCAACAGCAACCACCTCCGTGGTCACTGGCTCCCGGGACCCATTTGGAGACAGCCGGTACCGGTGCCGCACACTCGCCTCCCACCCGAGCATCCCTCCCGGTGTCACCACTGGAGATGGGGGTGAGCGACCTGTGGGGACAAGAGGCTTTGGAGCTGGCATCTAACAGAGCTACGGGGCATCGTTTGGGCAAAGGGAAAGGGCAAGGACTGGGGCGATGCCAAAGTGGCTCATTTAGATGTTCTCAAAGCAAACCACAGTGCTTTTTTTGTTTCAAGAAGCCTCTTTTCATTTCAAAGTGGACCTGAACTAAAATGTTTTATAAAAAAGATAAGTACAAAGAAAGAAGTAGATCTTTTTTTATGAAGTTTATGTAATCCCAGAAGACTGGGTAGTGGCAGGTTGACCCAGCCAATGTTTTACCACTGATGGTTTGGGTTTTGTTTCACTGGGAAAAGCAGCCCTGGTTTCTTTGCTATGGTTTTTTTGGTGTTGTTTTCTGATTTCTTTCCATTCCAGCAAATTATACGTACACAGAAAAAAGTCTCATCTCTTCTCCCGGCGACTGTCACACCTCCTGGCCACTTGTGCCAGCGCCGCAGTCCCCGGGCTGGGTTTTGCCACACAAACCAAGGTCCTGTCGCCCCATGACCTGCAGAGACATCCAAACCAGCCCTCTCCTCCCCAAACCTCTGGGCGCCTGAAGCAGCACCAAGGGCTCAGCCTGAGCCGATACTGGCCACGTGAGGTGGTCACACATTTAGGTTTTTCTTCGTTAAACCACTCACCTGCAATGTACCCCGGGCTAGGGAGAGAGGCTGAGGCTGCTATTTGTTTAGCTGAGCCAAACTCACACCACGTCAGGACTTTGCACGCACTTGCAGACAAACATCCTGGATGTGATAGGACAGGGAACGTTCCTTTCTCCTTGTACATTTATTTTCTAAGCACCTTTTGCGATGCTGCTTGGGCTGTGCCGGCAGATAGAGAGCACACCCGTCACCGCTGCTCCCAACGTGGGATGCTGGGGGCTATGACCAGGGACTGGCACTGCCTTCCTCCCAGCCCTTACTTAGAGAAAGCCCCCGCAGGTGGTTAGGATTAATTATTAGCCTGGTTTATTGCTGAGCGAACACCACCAGCTTGGAAGTTGGGGCAGACGTCAGGTACTGGCCGGGTCTCACGTGGGATGCCAGCAAAGACAGCCACCCCCACAGCAAGGTCCCTTCGCTTGCCCATCGTTAACAGAGCCATAAACCAGACCCTGAGAGCAGGGTGGGTTATTTTACACATTAACCCCAGGGACCCGCGGTCATTTCCATCCCAGCACCTCTGCCAGAGCGGGGCCGTGTTAGCTCCAAGGTGGAGGCCAGAGGAGGTTTTTCTGCCTTCCCAAAGCCGGGCTCTCCCTCCCGCTCCATCGGCCTCGACAGCTCACACCGAAACACCGTCGGCTTCCAAAACACCCTGGGCCACAGCTGAAACCAACGCCTGCTGCCCTGCTTGGAGTCAACCCCCCCAGGATTTGCATGATTTCTTCCAAAAATAGGGAAGGAAGGGAAGTTGCTTCGCAGGGTGATGGCTGGGCCAGCCCCCCTGCTCAGGGGTCCCCAAGCTGCTGTTGCCCTCTGCAGCCTCAGCCTGCCCCTGGGCCACCCCACGAGAGCGCAGTGTTCAGGGTGGGGGGACACAGACCCTACAGCTGCAGTGTTGGGGAATAGGAGGATGGGGCGAGACCCCAGTGCCACAGGCTCAGGGACAGGCAGAGGACAGGGTGGTGGCATGGTGTCGGCGAAGGTGATGCTGTTGCAGCCATGTCCCCAGGTGGGACATGAGCTGGGGCTGGCAGGGAATCGCTGCCCTGGCCTTTGTGCCAGGAACTGCATGAGCAGGGCAGGGGGAAGCACTCAGCAAACCCGGGTGAGCAAACCCCTGGGGTTGGATCCACCCAAGGGTTTGCCTCCTTGGGCCGCCCCTTCCTCAGTTTCCCCAGTGAAAAGGTCCCCCTCCAGGTTCGGGGCTGCTGCCCAGCAGGGATGCTGTCCCCTCTTCCCAGGGGATTTGCGCCCCTGGGACGCCTGGGTCTCCTGGGGAGCCTGGTGTGGCTGTGCTGTTGCTTTAAATCAGCAGCTGGATCCAGCTGTGACTGCGAGTAACCCTCACCACAGCCTTGCCCAGGCCTTTTATGCATTTTCCAGTGGTTCCAGAAGCGCTTGGCGGCAGCGCGCAGGGGAAACCGGACTCACGCTGGCGAGCAGGGAAGGGAGGGGAAAGGGAAAACATTTCCCTTCCCGAAGGAGCAGAGGGAGCCCGATGCTGTGCCTCCGGCAGCAGGCACGGGGTGGGGGGAGCTGGCAGCTTGTGGGGCTGCGTCTGTGGTGTGATGCGAACAGCGTTGTGGTCGGACACAGGGAGCCATAGGCCCTGGCTTGTCTCTCCCAGCCCGGCGTGCCCCTGCGAGAAGTGCTTACCCCAGCGTGCCTCAGTTTCTCCCTCTCTACTCGCTCAATTCAGCCTCACGCAGAAAACCCCAAGGTCTGGGTTTGTCCCGTGAACCTGTGGCAGGATGGTACCCAGGCACCGAAGGAAACAAACCCATGAGGACGTAAGATGGAGAAAGCGTAGAGGGATGGGAATGTGGGGTTGAGAAGGGAGACATATTCGTGCTGTCCAGACCCAGAAAGGAGGGAGAAGGATGTTGGTGCATTTGGCCTTGAGAGGGGAAGGGAAAGACCCACCCTGATGCTGGAAGGGATCACTCACAACCCGGACCCTCCCAAAGAGCAAAGCTGGAGGACAAGGAACCAGGAGGGAGAAGTTCCCAGGTTGGAGAGTTGGGAAAGCAACATCACATCAGCGCTGAACCCAGCAGCCCTGCCTGCAGAGATGCTCCTGCCTGTCACAGGGACCGTGGGCCTGTCCTGCTCAGCCTTGCCACCCTGACCATCCTCCAAAGCCAGCCATGGGCACAGGCTGAAGATGAAGCCCTGGCTGGGCATCAGCCCACAGAAACCGTTCTCCCAGCTCCAGCGTGGGAGGGGCTGGACTCGGGGTGCCGGCACGCTGCTGCCGAGGGAGCTGGCACAGACCCAGAAGCCTTGAGCTGCAAGGCGATGTGTTTTCCGTCGGGCAGGAGAGCACTCACGACATTTCTCATGAGTCAGATGGAAAGGGCGGCTCAGGAGTCACCTGAGCCCGACGGCTGCCTGCCCGCGGCCCCTCTCCAGCCCAAGTGGAAAAACATACGGCCCCAGCACCGCGCACGCCTGCTGAGACCCCAAGCTCCGGCCGGGCCCCCTCCCAGGCCGGCAGACGCAGAAACACTCACATTAGCCTTTTTTGGCCAAATTGGTTTTGGAGGGAGGCAGAGGCGACTCAGACATCCCTGGCCCTGCGGCTCTGCTCATCGTTAATCATCGCGCCGCTGCTGCTCATCATCTGTGCCAAAACCTGGCCTCTGCTACAGCCACTGGTGGGTCCGTCTCCAGCAAGAGATGGAGAGATGGAGAAAGAGGGCATGTGGAGCACAAATTCTCCCCCCGTGGCTGGGGCTACAGGACTAAGGCCACAGCAAACCTCCTCACTTCTGCATGAACAAGAAGGGAGGGCAGCACCCAGCACCCACGGTGCCACCCCCGGGGCAGGCACCCACCCGGCGCAGGGGATGACCCTCGCATGGGCATTGCTCCCCAGCCCAGCTCAGGGAGCTGGTGGGAGAGGTGGCAACAGCAATTTGCTAGCCTGGGAGTATTTTAGCCTTGCAAGAGCCCTCGGGAAAGGAGAAGAGAGCCGGCACACCCAGCTGCATTCCTGAGGTTTGGTTTCCATGGTGGGATGTTCACCCGACAGTGAAGTCATGCTGTGGCTGAGATGGCCAGTGAGTTAATGCATGGATCCAGCTCCTTCCCTGATTCACAGCAAGCACAGCTCCAGCCTCGTGCCATCCATCGGGCTGACAGTTCTGCTGCGCTGCCGCAGCTCCGGCATTTCTAGCATCTCAGTCGGGGGAGGCTCCAGACACCGCTGCTGGGTTGATCCCTGCCTCCCCGTGGGAAATCAGATCCTTCCGCAGGGTGAAGGAACAAACTGATGGTTCTCATGGGTCCTTCCAGCCCATTTGTATCATCACGTTGTGCTTCCCATAATGTCTTACTTTCCCTTCATCCTACTGATGCCACTGGTGACAACAGAACAGAAAAGCACCACCCTAAGAAGTCGCTCCTGTAGGGCCAAAGCCTTGCAAATCTGCCCAATGTTAGGGAGAGGTGAGGAAGGATGGAGAGCTGGACAGCACGGAAAGAGCAGGATGGAAAGCCCATCGGTCCTTTGGGCTAGGTGGCATGGACACTCCCTGGTACCAGCAGCTTGCGGTGCCAACACCAGGCATGTGGCTAGGGAGTTTGGTTATGGGGCCACATGGATCAATGAACCAGAGGTGTGGTGGAGGAACTGGCCCTGTGACGGCAGCCAGTAAACTGATAAGATTATCCCCAGCCTCTGTAGTGGTTTCCTGGAGTGGAGAGGTACAAGGTACAAGGATGTGGCCAAGTACAAGGTACAAGGATGTGGCCAGGTACAAGGTACAAGGATGTGGCCAGGTTGCCCACAGCCATCAGCTGCCCATGGCCATCATTTGCCTCCCCATTTGCTCAGCTGGTGAGACGACGTACTTTTGGGCTGTGGTTATTTGTGCTACAGGGAAATGTCTTAGCGTGACTTTTCAGCAAAGATCAACTCCTTTGCAGTTCAGTCAGCATAAACCCCGTTAAAAAGCATATCCACCTAGGACGCATCTCCTGATCAACCACGACCGAAGCACTTTCTGCACCCACTCTCTCTGCATCACTCCCAGCCTCCTGCTGTCCCCAGCAGCTCTGCACTCAAGGATGGAGGCAAGCTGGATCCCAGGGTGCCTCTACTCTTCTCTTGCACACATGCTGACATCTTGCACGAGTACACGATGCCTCTGGAAGACAGTAGGACACTGCTAACCCTCAGATACATCATGGGGGACCTCTCTGGGCTCTAGCACCCCCATGCTCAAGAATGTTTGCTTTTGAGACGGACTCAGACCTTCCCACATATGCTTGTGTTCAACTGAAACCAGAAAACCCTCCCTGCTTCTCATCTCACATGCAGCTGGGATGTCACCAAAAAGCCATGTGTCCTTTAGGGGCTGGCACTGAGCCACCAGCAACAACCCCTGCTCCAGGAGGGGACAAACCACCTCCTGGGTCTGCCACAGCAGGTGACATCCCTGGGGACTAGGGGATGATGCTGAGGATGCGTAAGGAGCTGGCACAGCCCAGCAGCCGCCTGGGTATGTATGGGCCAGACTGGGAAGCGTGCAGCCAAACTGAGCCTGAGCTACAGCCAAAGAAAACCGGCAGCTCCCGGGCTGTTTTGCACCAGCCAGGATGGAGCACCAGCTCTGCAAGCCGGCACTCGGAGCACTGAAGGGTGTCACAAGGCAGCTCCCCATCTTGAGAACCCCATGAAGCTTTCCAGAGCTCTCCCAGCCCTTCCCCAGACTTCATTAGTTTGACATCCAGAGCCGCACGAAGGTTAATTGAGGTACATGGGGCACAGACGGACCCAGCCTCCGCTGCCCCCTCCCCATTCCCATCCCTGACCCCACGCATACACCCAGATGCGATGTGAGGGTCCCTCAAATCCCTCCGCTCCTGGAAATGCCACCTCCCAGCCTCCCTCTTTCCTCGGACCCTTCTGCCTCCACTCCACACTAATGATATTAATTTCACCGCCTTTTCCTGGGGTGCCGGCCCCTCCTGTAGCAGCTCTCCCCTGCTCTCCTCCGCCGGCTCCCAGCTGCCCTCCAGCCCGGGTGACTCACGCTCAGCGCACACTGGGCCCTTTCACCAGCCCTCGGCCCCGAACACTGTCCCAGTCTTCCCAGTGCCGGCGTGCTGAGCCCCTCCGCCCCGTCCCAGCACCCGCTGCCGGCACAGGCTCCCGGCCCAGGGGGGGGGCATTAGGGGAGCGGCTTGCGCGGCCGAGAAGCCGAAGCCCTTCCCGGTGTGATCTGGGCCAGGATGAGGCACAAGTAAGCAACCGACTGGCTGGGATGGATTCACAGCCTGGGTCCCTTTGAGCAACGGCCAGCCGTCTAAAAAAAATAAATAGATGTATTTGAAAGGAAAAAAAAAAAAAAAAGGATCACAAACTCCTAACGGGACCATTCTTGGCTCTGACAGACGAAACCTGCCAGGAGCCTTTTCCTCCTTTCTGCCTTTACCAAACGTCCTCTGACCAACAGCGGGGCTCTGTCCGCCATGTGGGGATGGGGCAGAGAAGGGGCTCCTCTGTTCCCCAGCTCCCGGCTGGCAGCGGGGTGGGCACCGCCATAAAAACTGCCCCTTTGCCTGGAAATGTTGCAAAATCCTCTATATCGGGGGAGCCGCTGGAAAATCCATTTGCAGGAGTTCTTCAGGGCCAGGGCTGTGCAGAGAGTGGGCTGGAGGCATGGTACCTGCGAGACAGCACCATCCTCTGTGCTGCACCGGGTCCTGCTTTTGCAAGGGGACTTGTCACCCTCCCTGGGGACTTGTGTCTCATGGCCTGGGGTGACCTGCTGGAGCCTGGGAAAGTCCATGAGTGGCGTTGCAGGGGAGGGTGGAGCTCGGATGTACCCCAAAAAGAGCCTCACCCACCTGCCACAGCCTAACGCCAGGGCTTTTCAGCCTTCACAGCCTCTCTACCAAGGTGTGCACACCCTAAGGGACACAAAGAAAGGTGAACTCTTGTGACCGTGGGTGACGCAGGGAACGCACACACAAACCCAGGGGAAACCTCCGTGCACAAGGCTGCAGAAGTATCTCCTGCCTCTTTCCTTCCTCTCGCTGCCGTTTTTGCCTGTGATTTTCTGTTCAGTTTGCCAAAATACCCAAACTACCTGAAAAAATAGTCACACACTCCTCTACAGCAGAGGCAGAAGCGTATGTGTGTGTCCCCATCCGTCATCTGTCTGGGGAGGGGGTCATCGCTAGCCCAGCTCTCGGCACAGACCAGACGAAGGGGCTGACCCTCACAGCCTGGGCACTGTCGCAGGGTCACTGATGTTGCTGAAGCTGCGCCGCTCTACACCTGCAGAGAACGTGGACCTGCATCAAGCCCAGCTCTGGGCTAGGGAATAGAGCTAAGAAAAAGGGGAAAAACCTACAGCCCTGACTGTGAAAAACCGCAAGAGGCAGGCGGCCAGGCATAAGGGGAATCCCCGCCCAGGGTTTGTTACTGACCCTCTGATGAGCCTCTGCTCTTGATCAGGCATCTCTCCTTGGAGGGGACAGCAGAAGGATGCTGCCCAGGGGCCACGCTTGTTTGTTCTCTCCCAGAAGTAAGGCCAGAGAGGTGAAATCTCGAAATCTTGGTGGGAGGAATGCGGTATCTGAAGGGCCGAGATGTGCATCGCAGCCGCCTTCCCCTCTGGGCGTTTGCCAGGTTTCGGTAGCAGCAAAGTCCCTCTTCAGCTCCTACCTCCAGCGAAATGAAAACACACAATAAACGAAGTTGAGTTTTATAAGCCCAGAGAGAGGTGTGAGGGTTTTGCAAGCTGTGCTTAACCTGGGAAAGGTCACCCAGAAGCCACACTCCCGGCCATAAGGAAAAGTTGCCGGTGTGTGGACACCACTACCAGCCACCAGCAGCCACAGAGAGCCCTGCAACCGGTGGCAATGGTCCCACAGCCCCAGTGCAGGGGAAGGACGTGGCTCATCGCCAGCCCCCTGCACGGAGGTGAGCGCAGCCCACAGGGTCGAGCTGCCTTGGAGCAGAGAGCAAGTGCTGCTTCATCAGGCTGTAGCCCAAACAATACCTGGCAAAACTTTTTTCCACTCCTTTCCTCCCCAGTCGTCCTTCCACCATCTCCTGGTTTTGTTAAGGAGCAGGGAAATGGATCCTATCACCCCCTTAGCACAGTCCAGGGAGTGCGTGGGGTGGATAAAACCCACTGTTGGGGGGCAATGGCAGCTGTGCTAGATATTACAATGCCAAAGGGGGGTGATGGCAGCCACAGGGGAACAGCTGATGGGTAAGGCTTAAATATATACAGACCCCTGGGAGTCCTAGAGCCCAGAGGGACCCCATTTCCCAGGTCCGCTGTTGCAGAAGTGGGGAAAGGGTCAGTGGACATCTCCCATGCCTCTGCAGGGCACTGGGTGCTGGGGTGGGCAGGGAAGGAGGGGAGCCCTGCCCCTGCAGGCAGCTCCATCCTGGGCTGGTCCCACATCCCAGGTGGGTCCCAGTCCACTGGAGCAATCCAGAGGCACCCACCATCTGCCCACAGGGCTCAGACCATTATCTCCGCTGCTCCCGTCGGCCTTGGGAATCAGCTATCCAGTAGCAAAGCCTTGGGCTAAGCTCCAGCGCTGCCAGCAAAATTATCTTCATCGCTTGCAAAGGGAAAACCAATACATTTCACACCCACAAAAAACAGATTTTTTTTTTTTCTCAATAATCTGGAAAAGCAACTGATATTACACGTGGAGGAAGGGGAGAGGCAGAAGAATGTACACTGTGTTTATGGAGCTTTTATTCGTCACTGGTTCCTGCACAGCCAGGCCGGACAGCTCTAACCTGCTCCAGCCCGCTCCCACCTTTGTGCCAGAATAAATGGTCTGAGTAATACCCAGCAAACACACTGGAGCAACAGAAACTGCACCAGATGCTGCCTGCATAAAACAGAGCAGCAGGAAAAAGTAAAATTCAGGCTACGAGCGAAAGGGAGTTGTATTAGTCTGCACAAGGAGTAGACCTGTCGCACTATTAGTTTGCACACTGTTAGCTGTGGGTGGTATAACAACGGAAAACCTGGGCTGGGTTTATGCAGCCCCAAACTTCGGCGTGGGTTGCATGTTCAGTGGATGTGGAGGAAAAGCCAGATACCATGTAACGGCTCTCAGCTGATGCAGGTAGAGCGTGCGTCAAGTTTATGCAGATGCAGGATCAAAAGTTTTGCAATTTCACTGTGAAACTAAGAGGATGTAGGAGCTACCCCCCCCTCACCTCCCCCCGGAACCACACAAGCGGGGGAGACATGGTCGTCCTGACAAACAAAATCTATTTCTAGCTCTCAGGGTCACAAATACTAGCTTCAAACTGTGCCTGGAAAAGAAAACAAGCACAAGCTAGTACTCATCATGTTAACACTTTATGTTTCCAGGCAATCTCCAGCCGCAGCCCCCTAAGCCCACCACTGCAGCAGCTCTGGTTACCCCAGCTGCACCGTCCCTGCGCGCGGAGCAAACCTTGCGCCTTCCCCCTGCACAAACCATTTTACCCTGCTGCAAGGACACATGTGGCAACACTAAGGGATCACAAGAGTCACCCCTACCAACAACAAACAAGAACCTCAGATTAAATAACAAGGATTGAAACAGGACTATCCCTAAAACTCACTCTCTGCATTTTTGCAGTGCTCCTACCCAGAAGCCTGCCCGGTCCCAGCTGCCCACGCCCCAGCGATGCTCAGAAGCAGCCCCGCATCTCCCCTGCTCTGTCTCTTCCAGTCTCCCTATCTACCCTGAGGCAGGTGCAAAGCGCTCTCAGGCTGGAAGGAGTTAAAATAAGGAGACACTTTTAAGCTACTATATTTGCATTTGAGACAACCACCCCGCACTGGAACCACAAGAGGTATTTCTCAACTTCTTTGTGATGTTCAAGGAGGTCTGAAAGTGGGTGTGGTGGTGAAGTTCCCATTCCTGATTCTTACCTTGTCAGGAACAACCTCAATTTCATATTGATTCAATCCTTACTGCACGTAGACTATCGTATGAGCATCTCCATAGTTGAGCCTAACAAACTAATTAGTGCCTATACACTTAAAGGTGTGCAGGTCAAAATCTAGATTTGAGCTTTTGTGAAAGAATCCGTGCATAAAAACAGCACTGGGTAATAAACCAGGCTGAAACGCAGCTTTCTTGTTGATCTAGTGTTAAATTAGCAAGCCAGAGCTTTCAGCTTCTTCGCTTTCCCCTTCCTTTTGTTTCAGAGCACAAGTCTGCACAGAAAGCTGGGCATAGCATCAGCGCATTTGGGGTGGCTGCTGCTCTATCACATCAATTCATGACAAGACAGAGAAGAAAAGCTCTTCACGGTTAAAAAACTGATATCCTGCTATTTAGGTGTGAAAAGGAGCCTGCAAAAGCTCAGGCACAGTCAGGCAGTGACAGCCTGACTTAGAAGAGCTGCTGCAGCAGCAGGAACCTTTGCTGAACTGGTGAAAAGGGAGCATCACCTCCCAGTGCAGTTTTACTCTCTTTGATCCAGCCCCAGTGCACAAGGGCAGACTGACAGAGCAGAGATGTTGGGGGAAAAGCCTTCCCCGGAGTCCCTTACCGCTGGAAGCACAAAGATCCCCCCATCCCTTGGTACCCAGTACTGCAGGGCTTTTGGGTAACCTTCCCTCCTGTCCAAACTAGGGGTTTAAAGATCTTGCCGGGAACTCCTTGGAGATGGAGCAGATGACCAACAGCCCTCACTCCTTTCAGGGAGGGTTGTATGCCACATCCTCTCAGATCCCCCCCACCAGGGGGGATCTCTGACTGGTCTGTGCCCAGTAACTGGGTGCCAGCCCTACACCAGCCCCTGCTGCCATCCAGCTGGTTCCTCTGGGGCATGGCTGGGCTCAGAAGAGCTATGGCCTCTCCCGAGTGCTGTTACTCCTAGCATGCCATGGCCAATGCAAAGCACAACGAGCAGGCATGCACCCTGTCCTGGTTCTGGCTAGGACAGGGTTAACATTCTCCATAGTAGCTGGTATGGTGCCATGTTTTGGATTTGGGACCAAAACAGTGCTGATAAGGCAGGGATGTTTTAGCTCTTGCTTACACAGTATGAAGGCCATCTCTTTTTCTCTCATGCTGCCCTGCCAAGGGCTAGGGCTGCACAAGATGGCCCAGAGACAGCTGACCAAACGGATATCTCAGACCATATGCCATCATGCTCAGCAATAAAAACTGGGAGAAAGAAGGAGTTCTGGTGTCTGTCTTCCCAAGCAACAGTTACGCATGATGAAGTAACTGTTCCTGTTTTCCTGGAAATGGCTAAACACCTGCCTGCCCGTGGGAAGAATGAAGTCCTTATTTTGCTTTGCTGGTGCACACAGCTTTTGCTTTACCTCTTCAACTGTCTTTATCTCAATCAACAAGTTTTCTGGCTTCTATGCTTCTGGTTCTCTCCCCATTGCACTGCGGGGGAGCAAGCAAGCGGCTGTGCAGGGCTGAGCTGCCCACCAGGGTTAACCCACAACAGACCCCTACGGTCATGGGGATAATACCCCCTCCATCGTCTCCAACGTGTCTAAGCAAGGACATATTTCCCCAGGAGCTGATTTTCTAGCAAGGACAGGGTATTCCCGGTACAAACCACACTCACAGCCCAGAGGAAGGTCATTCAAAGAAACACGTGGGCAACACCAGTAACCATGCCAAGCAGCAGGACCAGTCAGCGTCACAGAAGATAAGGCAGCTCGCGATTTACTGCTTTGCCCGGCAGAACTGCCAGTGTTGGTAGAAAGAAGCAAAATATTCTGCCAGCTCATCTAGCAACCCATTGTCCCCTTGCCCAGGAACAGTTTGAGAGGTGTCTAATGAAGCCCAGAGGTTTGACTGTTGGCAACATAACACTTCAGTGGCTGGCTTGCCCTAAACTGTTCTCATTAGGAAATAGTTTTGCATAAAGTACTGGCGTCAGAAGTCAGAAGGTAAAGCTAATGAGAGATTTTAATCATCCCCAGCACAAAAGGAAGGAGATTCCTGCATAATACTAGAGAGGAGAAGCTCTCTTTTGGGATCAGGTCTGCACTGCAGGAAGAGGCTGTGGTACAGGTGAAAGGAAAAGGGCTACAGCCAGCCAGCACCAAACATCCAGTCAATTTTTGTAGAGCTTCAGCCTGGGACAAGCACCTTTCAAAGCCGCGTTTGCCTCTCTGTAATGCACGAACATGATCCAGCCCTGTGGAATAATTCCCATTGCAGGAAAAAATACAGCAACGCCCCCCAAACAAAACAAAAAGAGCAAGGGAAGAAAGCAGAGACAGGAAGCTACAAGGATGCTCTTCAGAGAGGCCACTACTGCACGATAAAGGGCCAGATTTTTATGCATGTGCTGAGGTTCCTTCTGAAACTCATTTCAGGCCCCTGAGCAAAACTATCAGCTTTCCATGAAGGCTCAAACCATCCTCTGCTGCCAGCAAGGACAGAGTGCTCGTGGAAAACTAGCTGCCTCCTCACAGCTGCTTGAGGGAAGCCAGAGTAGGTTGAAATACAGAACATGTTTCTGTCTCACCAGCAACAAGTCATGAAAATAATGACATATACAGCAAGGATATATCTTTTTCAGATTGGACTCTATAGACACAAAAGTGTTATTGTCACCAGAAAGGTGTAAGATCACTTGGGTTGGTTTTGATTAAAAAGCCTTGGTCTCTGCCCTTTGCATGAACTCAATCCAGGAGTCAAGACACCCTGCTAGGACTCGAGATGCAATCGGTTCTCATTGTTGCCATTTCTGGGTGACTTGGGAAGTGACATACAATTGCTGACACTGGCGTCTGTTTCAGTTGCTATAAACGTGATTTCAGAGAATCTCGGAAGCCCCAACAAGGTTTGTGGAAGTTCACAGTTGCTTAGACCCACCTTCCTGCAACGCTCAACACAGCTTTGCAAAAACCTGCATCCTCACCACCTGCATCTTCAGAGTCACGAGGATAACAAGAGTTAGAGAGAAACAGTCTTACAATGCTCTCTCCTTGCTCCTGCTAAGAGCATGCTAAGGTTTTAAACTATGGTACAGGAAACAGCCATTTAGCTACTCAAAGTTTTTCATCTATGTGGAAAATGAATCAAAAGTAAATTATTTCTCTTCCATTCTGCACAAATGGGGAACCATGCTCTGCAATGGTCAGGTCCTGAATTTGAGTGAGAAGATGACACTAAACTTCAGGTCAGCTCCACATATGTATGACTGAAAACTCAACCAGACCAATTTTTAAGTTTTGGGAGAAGCAAGCCAAATTCTTCTTGCTGTTACTGTGTATTGTGGCAGGGCCTAAAAGCCTTAGTTATGGGCCAAGCTGCTCATGTCCCCATGCCACATAAGCATGGAGCTTGACTACGAGCCATGGGACCAGTTGTGCCAGCTCATAATCCATGATTTGCTTCCAGTTGCAGTGTGGCTATGCTGGCACAGTCACTCCAGACAGTCCCAGACCCTGGATCTGGGCAGAAACAGGACAGCGATGGCTGCTGTAGCCAGTATTGCTGGGGTATGGAGCACCCTCGAGGACTGCCATTGTACTTTGCCAGTGGATCACTTGCCAAGGCAGTGGCTCACAACTAGGAGCTCCCTGGCATGGAGCTTTTGGTACAGTTAGTCAGGATGGAAATTCTGGCTGCTTCAAACAACCCAGTTTCCACAGGGCTTGAGGATGGAAGGGGCTTAATTGAAACAACTGTTTTCCTCAAGTCCCAGAGCTGCCTCATTTCAGTTCCCAGCTGCTCACTTGGAAGAGGAGGAAAAAGAAAGGAACCAGTTTCGTGGAAAATCATGGTAGGCCACAATCTGCCGAGTTAACAATAACAAAAAACTAAAAAGTCATCTGCTTCATAGGAGCCAGTCCATTAGGATACTGCAAATTCGATCCAGGGAGAAAGCAGTTGGAGAAAAGGGTAAAAATTTCAGTGAGTCATGCTGCTTGACAAAGAATTCATTTGGTGCTAATGGTCCTGCTTCTTGCTACCAACATGAACCATGCTCCCAAAAGGCAGTGCATGAGCAGACATGAACAATAAAGTGATTTGTTCTCAGGAAGCATTCAACCGCTGCCAACAGTCAACCGGATCCAGACAACGGCCAAGGCAGTCAGACCGGCACATGGCAGACCAAATGAGGAACTGTATCACTTGGCAGAGAGCTGCTATTTCCAGCACTTACATCCCATCCTCATGTTAGCTCAACTTTTTCACTCTCCAGAGTGTTTGTAATGAAATCTGGATCTACAAAGGCCAGAATTTTTCCTTGAGATCAACAGAGGGAGGTGTCCTCTCCTCCTAAAATCCCTTTGTAGGTGGTCTGGTTTTCAGATGACCTCAGCATTCGAAGCTGTCAGCTACAGTTTAATATATAAGGCACATTAAACATCTGTGGGATAAACCTTATTGTTTCAGGTATCCACTCATTTTTAGTTGTCCTGTTTATTCTTTTACTTAGCAAAATTAGCTCTCAGCTTTATTAAAAGAAAAACAAGTAAAATGAAGTAACACTTAAAAAACTTCTAAGATGAAGACCAGCAAGGCATACTGGAAACCATTTTTAAAATTTAATACAGTCCCACATCGCTCACACTCAGAATGAACAAAATAACTGACACTACCCAAATCTGTGGACTTAAAATCATATCAGAACAGCATTTCCCATATTTGAAGAAGATAAGAACAAAGCAAACACTTAAAGCTGTCACCTAGATTTCTTACTGTTTGTGTGAAGCATTTTCACTTTCACTGCAATAAATTACTGCCCTAGTTTCTTGGAAACTTGGACCATATGCCAAGGATTGCTGAGAGAACTTGTAATGAAAGGAGGACATGTTCCAGAAAGTTATTAGGTGTCCTAGGGTTTGCCACTCAGCCTGTTGTTTGGAGAGCATCAGATACTTAAAGAGCAGAAATTTGGATCATGATCCTGTAACTGAATACAATGTCCTTCCACTGCAAGGTAGAAAGCAGCCTGGAGTTGGAAAGAAACTTGCTTTGAAGCATCACATCCCAACCACTGACAAGATGCCAGGCTAGAAGAATTACTGGTCTGATAATGTACTAGGACAATGTTCTATGTTCTGCACCCAGAAGATGGTTTCTTTTCAGAATCTATTAGCAGCAGATTCCCATACAGCTTGGCGAGAACAGTCTGGTCTTAAAGTTCATTTTGTTTGCCTTGAAACATCTTGCTGTTTCTCACCCAACAATAAATTCTCAAGAGTCCCACTCCTTTTACAATTTCTATGAATAGCAGAGGTTAGGCAAGCACAGCATAGCCTGGAGAAGCCCACATGGCTTAGTTACAGAGATATTTTGGTACTTGGCTCCCACCAGGGTCAGTGGATGTTTGCAAGGCTACATCTATATCCTCTTTGCTAGCCATGCCCACAGACCTCCTTGAGCCCAGCAGGGCACATGGCACAGCCAGGTCTGTCCAAGGGGGCCTGCAGGGATCACACACTCCCTGGTTAGATTACGCTCGCCGAGCAAGGTCCAAATCCCAGCTCCCCAACATCTCCTCTTCTGGGAAAGGGCTTGTTCCAATATTGCGCCAGACTGCAAGCGTGAGGATGGACCGAACTGCCAGGAAGTTCCGGCTTACAGATGAATTCAAGCCCCAAGTTAAAAGGTAACTCTGGATGTACTTAAATACCTGGGAGGAAGTTCGCTTGTTTGCTTTTCTGCTACCACTACTCAAAAATGTGCATGAATGCAACGCAGCACTTTTTATCTCTACACAGTAGCCTCCACCATGATTTATAAAGACTAGTGGAACTTTGTTTAAAGGAAACAACTCAAACAACTCAATGTGAAACCAAGCAACCGCTGTCCGTCCCCATCAAAGCAGTATTTTTTTTCTCCAGAGAACTTCTTTGCTTGTCTTCCCCATCACACTTAAATCTCCAACAAATAATACTTCTGACACCAAACCAATGTCACTGGTGGCATCCCACATGCCTGGGCTCTCCTCATGAGAGACCACGAACAATGAGTAGTTCGTGCCTGTTTTGCAACACTTCTGAGTAAACAATGCTACCTCTGCAGAGGCAGACCAGGCTGAAAAGAAGGGAGCTGTGTTTTCAACTCAGGTGGAGATAAAACTGTTGGGGACAGAATTTGTCGATAATAAACCAGAGTGAAATGTAAACAAATGTACACCCTAAAAGTTCATGAAACACCAAACAAACGTATCAAAAAAAGAAAGAAGAAAAAAAAATTCCTTTAGAAGCATTTTTACGCAGTCACTGCCAGATAATTTTAAAGTACTTGTATAGAATAAGCCCTGCATGCAAATTTAAATAGGCTTATGCACTTTCTGTCTCATATAACACTGGCCATGAACAAAATTATACTGAATATAGAGAACTTATATCCAAAAGGCATGCTAGCACCACATAGCACTTTGGTCCCGGACAAACATCCCCTGCAGATCTGTGTGATGTGCAACAACTGTATTTGTTTATTGTAAACAAAATGGCAGCCGCTTTAAGTACAATCACACCCGTCTCATTCAGGCAGGCAATCTCCACTGCTCCCACTATGAATTTACCAGGGTGGTGTTGTATCTAGCAGCAGCCTTTACATGGCATATACAAAAAATACCTAACAACTTTTAAGAGTGATGTGCAGAATTTGCTATGTGTGTGTTACTGACCTCTATCCAGGGACCTCTCAACCCTGAATAGTGGAGTCCTACTAACAAAGGCAGATCAACGTTTTTCATTAGCTTCAAAACCTTCCAACTGGCATCACAGGAGCTTTTTGTGAACAAGACAGAGAAAAGGAGAACACATTACTTCACTGGCCTCTCAAATTACTGCTCAGCTGATAATTTGTTTCTAAGCATATCCATAGTTTCTCTCCAGTATTTGGAAAATAAAGTTTCTCAAGCATTAATATAAAAAAGTCTCAGTTTTCAAACTTTATACTCACACTACATCTAACAGTTGAACATGGAAAAATGTACAAACGGAGGTTCTCCATTGCAATAGGCCCGAGTAAAAAACAAACACACAAGTACATAAATGCCAGTTTGTTCCTTTCAGTATAGTTCTGCAAGATGCATTTTTTCACAAATCTTGATCTGCTGCAGCAGTTGTAGGCGTACGTACCAACCACCTTCAGCTGACTTGTAAGGAGTTTTGACCTCAACTAATGGTAAAGCCAGAGAGGTTTTGGGGTTGTTGTTCTCCATGCCCCCACCCCCCACCCCCCCCAAATAAATCAGTCTGCACTCAACACTTTTCAAAATCTGCTCTGCATCTCAGAGAATCAGATCCACTCCAACATGAAAATCAGCACTGCTGTAAAATAAATAAAACTCAAGAGCTGGAGCGTTCTGTGTTAACAGTGTATGCAAAGGAACGTGCTCAGCACTTCAGTGTTAACAACCTGGACACTGATATTACGTGCTGGAAAAAACCCAGCATTTCAGAGGAAAAAGAAAAGCTGCCTACCCTGGAAAACCACTAGGTGAGTTTTTATGGCTGGTTTCCATTACTGCCCCTTTTTGACCCAGAGGACATTCTTCCATTAACTGTGTTTATCAATTCTGAGAGGAGGTGGATGAATCTAAGCACAAGTCAGAGGTTTTCTGTGATTTCTTTGTCTAGCATGGAGATGTATATGCCAGGGGTTATCAAGTGTCTATAATCACTTTATGTCCTATGCAGTCTGGGAGTTAAAGCAATACCCATACTCTGCCTGCTTTGGGTTAGGCCTGTGGACACTCTGAAGTTACTGAGCAGTAAATTGTAATTTCCACATGAATATGACTAGATTTTAAACTGTGAAATATCTTCTCCTACAAAACATCCTGATCCCAATTTAAATCCAAAGGGGTTACCTGAACTTGTGCATGGCAACCCTTTCTGCAAACATCTGACACAGCGGCACTGATCTTGGTGGGTCTCATGGCAACTACATCACACGAGGAAATGGCCTTGGCTTTTCAGTTGCCACCACACACCAAGAGGCACAATTCAAGGTCTCAGCAGAAGCGTAAAGCTTCTGGTCCTATGGAAACAATTGGTGGCTTTACAATTCTAGTCTACTGGAGTTGCTTTACCTTTCAGGCCATGTTCCACTTGTTTGTTTCTCAAGGTTAAATTCCAAAACAAAAGCCATACCTTCTCCCTTTTTTGTACCTATTAAAGCATTTTTGAATGCTTTAAGACACAATGCACTTTTGAAGTCTGCCTATGGGAAATACACTGCCTGCTTTTTGTGTGTTTCTGCCTCAGCAGCAGCCAAGTTCCAAAGTAAACTGCGTTTCTGGAAAAGTTGTTGCTGTTGTCCTAACAGCTGTGTCACATGAGGGGATGTTACTGAAAAGCCAACCCCTGGTGAAGACTTCACTGTTTCCTGGTCACTGTTACTTTTGAGAGAAAGAACAACAAACAGCACTAGCTTTGTAATTCACTGGCAGAACTAACTGCTGGGTTTTTATTTAGTGGAGGGCTTCCTGATCTCTCTTGCCTAGGCAGCACTTCGTATTCACTGAAGACCAGCAAAAATTCCGTAGACATAACCAGTCACTGTTCAAAAGTGAAGAACATAAAAAAGGCGAAAAAGACCAAAGATTGTCCACAACTACACGTAAAGAGAAAGTTGCTTCTGATCTGTTCACATTCTCATGGTTCCTTCTACAAATGAAGAAACAAAGTTCTTTATTCCAGTGGAAAAAATGGATTATTCATTTCACAAATGTTAAATAATAGAATTAAGCAAGAAATGTAGGTAGAAGGAATAGGAGTAATTGCTGCAGATAAAGCTGCTGATCAAATCCTCAGAGGTCAGCATTGATGGCCCAGTGTTTTTCAACTGCCACAAGTCAATCAGAAGTCGATGAAATACTGCTCTCCAGTCTCTGGTGACCAAACACAGATCTCGCTCCATACAAGGCTGCTCCAGGCAGTGAGGTTCTGTACATATGGCGTATGTTTTCCCTCCTAGTGTAGATCCTTTGAACACAGATATCTCTCAACTCGTTCACAAAGGCATAATTTTAAAAAAGCAAGCAGCAGGCTAGTTCAGCAAGCAATATGTAAAAAAGACAGTTCCTTGGTCAGACTCCTGTGCTGAGCCCTACATACTGTCTCCAAAGGCCGTGTACTCTGACACAGAAGACAAGAGAGCAAGGGTTTCTTCTCAAGGTGGCAATGTCAATTTAGAGTAAACTATCAGAGACATTGGGACTATATCCATCTCCCGTATCAATCCTGAGTTGCTGCCGAGATCCTAAATTATAATAACAAGGCCCTTGTCTTAGCCAGCTTTAGAGATGAAAACAGATACATCCCATCAGATAATCCCTGAATCACTGTGCAAGGTGTACGCTGTGCAATCTCAATAACCTCCCTCTCAGTTGGTTGCCAGTGAAGCTCATTACAGGAAGCTGGTTCTGTCCTTCAACAATGTGACAGGTGATTCTCGAGGAAAGGAACTGTTCTCACTTCCTCTAGGACTGGCTGCCTGCAGAAAAACAGCAAGAAAGGGTCTGTCAGCTGAAAGCAGGATTAATTACAAAACAGGAGCTGCCTGAGGGCAACACTTGTTCAACCTGTACAGTGACACAAGCACCACAAAGAACATGCACAAAGGCACCTTAACCACTGATGTTGCAACTTAAAAATGCAGGATGTATTTATGGCCACCACTTGTCAGGGGACACTGAAAGAACCTGTGGAGGAGCAGGGAGTCATTGGGGCCCAGTCGCACTCCTGGCAAAAATCATTCTTCATTCTTCTAGTAGAGATTTTTGTACTCCTCCAGCTCAACTGTGCCCTAGATAGAACTTGGTACACTGCAAACAGCTTGAGCGTGCCCATGCAGACCTGCTGGGCACAGTAAAGAACAGGGTAGATGAAACCATTCAGCCATGTCCACACAGAGCACAAAAGCACAGTTGAAAAAGTCTAAATTTGGAGGTCCACCCTATGTTCTAGCCATGCTGCCAGTGTCATCCCCGTATCAGCTAGGAAGTGGAATGCACAGAAAACTCCAGCACGGCTGGTTTTATTTGGAGGAGTTTGGTTTTGCTTTAAGGTACAGCTTTAGAGCAGGGCTACCAGCAGTGGGCTACATCTCTGGCAGGAATCTGGCCCCAGGCCTGTAGCTGCACTAAGTACCTGTGCTTCCTCTGCATTCCTCAGGCATTCCACACACTCCATGCTCCAAGAGGAGCAGCCCAGCTAGCTCAGCTAGGTTTATGTAAAAGCAACTTATTTCCAGAAAATACACCTATAATAAATACTAAAAGCAAGCTAAAAATGTGTCTCTAAAATAAGTGGGCACATAAAGTAAAGTACAATCAGAAACTCATCTTTTTCTCATCATGCCCATCAGCTATAAAAACTTTTATTTCTCCAGAAATACCAACAAATTCACAAACTAAAGGCAGTCTTCCACTGGGACAGTCTCTTGACATGTAAAAACCTACATACCTATGCAGCAGGCAAATGGGAGGCAGCAACCGCTGAAATCTACAGATTGCTGGTATCTGTGCATCCAGTACCATTTTTGACTTACAGATGAGTCAGGAAATTAAAGGAACAGTAGCACAGAGCTTTACTAGGGAAACATTAGGGGCTCACCTGCTTCAGATGCCTTCCCTGCACATTTAAGTAACAGCTGAGAATTACCTTTGAGAACTTCAAGTTTGGACATAGGTGCTTAAAGCCCTTTTTAGTCCTTTAAAAATCTGGTCCTTATCACCTTCCTCTCACTTTTTCCAACTATAAACAACTGTGTGAAAGCCCCTGCAAGATGGACAGTAACTAATAGGTGCTCTGTGACAACAGACAACAATGCAGGATACTTATACACAGAGTGAATAGAAGATGATTTGTTTGCAAAACAATTTCTTTGCTATTTTTAGCAGGAAGATACGAGTTTAACATTCAATTGCTGACACCAAGTCCATCTCATGGCACATGTGGACACATAGAAAACAATTACCTGGAAGCCCAATAGAAATCTCAGGAGAAAAGGTAAATGGACACATAGTAAGACGTGATGCCCACTATACATTCAGCTTTAGGATGCACAGACACAGCAAAGATAAGAGGTATATTGTAAGACAAATCCTATCCAATAAAAGTTAGAAGAGCCCAAGAGTCTGGACTTACATATACTGAATCAACAGAGAAACCCAAGTGATGTAGAACTCTGATCACACTCTGTTTTAATGCAATTTCAGAATAAAATACATTATACACTGTGCCACTGGAAAAGGAACTTACTCCAGAGCCCTACAAGAGCAACATATATATATATATTACATCTTTCATAGGACACCTGTACTCAGGAGTGTAAAGCTGCCCTGGAGAAATTAGAACATGCACAGGAGTTTTTGTGTGCACACACACACTATGCTTTCCCCTTCTTCATCAGAGCTTCTCCTTTTCAATGGGCTAGCGCTTTTGTAAATGAACCGAAACAGGACCCAGGGAGAGATGCTCTGGTGTTAACACCACATTCAGTCAGGGCAGAACAGTGCTCCTTATCACAGGAAACGGAAAGCACTGATGTCAGAGGTAAAATACAGGGCATATGCAGCAAAAGTAAAGCTGAAAGAGCTGGCAATATTACCTAAGCACAGGACTGTTCAAGCAAGTACTCTCCAGGTCAAAACCTCCCTTAACCACCAAGGACATTCCCTTCCATTGCCTCACCTGTACTCCCTGAATGAAACCACCCCATCTCCCTGCCCATGCAACTGTGTGGAACAACAATGAGTGAGCAACACAGGAGACTGAGGAAGCTCTTTCCAGCTCTGATGCTGATTTACTAGGTTATTTCAATTCTCTGCGTTTCATTTTTCCTACCTCTAACGAGGAGCTAACGATATACACGTACCACAAATTTCTTGGGAAGGCTTGCAAGGTATTATTAGTTACCATGTTTTTGTGAAATGTTTAAAGATAACAGTTACAGCTAAAGAATAGAGCTGATGTTACACTGTAGTCAAATAATCATCACTAAAATTCTTACAATATATTCAGAATGAGAATATACAGCACACAGTTCCTGCTGTTTTCATTCATGATGGACCCAGAGGTGTATTTGAATCCAGCTAGTCCTATCCACACTCCAGGGAAAACGCTTAGTCATTACTGAAGAATGCATCTTTCTTCCCCCTCCCCCTTAAAAAAACCCACAGCTTACACACCATACACTTGTTTACTGTTGCATGAGCATCTGAGATCAACATTTCCACTTTACTGGGCTTGCGTTGGCTGGCTTAAAGCAAGCATCCATCTTTTCCCTCCAACCTGAAGTCACAGCCATCCTCTCTTCTGAGCCCACTGCAAACTAGTACTACTTAAACTTCTTCAGGCAACAACACATCCGTATGGTTCTTAAACATCAGCCTCCAGCAGAATGATGACTGCCACAAGCAGCACACCATATTTGGCTGTCTGCTTGCTAGGCTGCCTTGAGCCCATCTTCTGAACTGACATCTGGTCTACATTCAGTTGCAGTGTAGACGTACACAGGGATCCAAACTGAAGAACATTACACAAATTACACAGCAGCATGAACAAATGTCTAAAGAAAAGGAGAAAGTCTAATGACATCTAGAGAAAGTCTAATCTGAGGCTAGAAGCTTCCCCCCAAACTTCTGAGAATTTGGGCCACTTTTCTCCACCCAGAGACAGGAAAAAGCATGTCTCTTAACTGCTCACATGACAGCCTGGAAATAGGAGCAGTATACAGCAGGATATAATTACATGGTTGTACATCCTGCAGATGACAAGCACAGTGTCATATACTCCTGGCACATTTGTAGTCTACATCTTCATTCCTGGAGAGCTACTGCAGTGCTCCGTCCTTTCCCACCCCAAGGACTGACAAACAGAATGATGACTTTTTCCACTTACTCTGTCTGCTCCTTGTGGATGATCTTGAGGACCTGAGACGCCTTGTTTGTTGGGATTCAGATTGAGAGAACTGGGGGGCAATGACCGGGAACTCTTTCCTTCTAGGGCTGACACTCTGCACGTCAGGAGTGCGAGGAATCTTAGGTCTGCTGGTGAAGGCTGAGAGAAACTCCCTGTAGGAGGAGATGGAAAGGGTTAGCAATGCATGGAGAAATATGTATGCATAGTAAGTCTGCAACCAAGTGAAACCTGCAGTACGTGCTGTGACAGCATGACAGACTGCTCAAAATTCAGGGAGGCTGCAAGTGGAAAGGAACATGGCACCACAGGTACTGCCCTGGGGCATGTACTCACCACACAGCCTCTAAACCTGGCTCTATCGACCTGTCTATCCTACTGAAACCTGGTTCTTTGGACAACAGGATTGAACAGGTTCAGTAGTTAAGTCCCCTGCAAACAAGTAATAGATCTTTAGCTTGTTTTCCATTGTATTTATAGCACACGCAGACTCAATCTGAGGTGCAAAAAACCATACAGATACGCTACAGCACAGGAATACATCCGTTTAGGGCACAGACACTATTACTTCTCCCAGGTATAGGTCACAACCTTGGCAGGCACGGGCGGCCTCCCTTGGCTCCCAGCTGCGATAAGATTTGTAGAACTCTCTGAAGGCTTTGTCAAAAGAGCAAAAAGCTGTGATGGCATGTAAGAAATCAATTCCCTAAACACACAGGTTCCTTGTTCACACTGAGAACATCAAACAGCTGCTGCTATTTCACAGTCTGCATATGCTGCAAGAATACCATTCTTTAAAATTTAGTCCATGGCCCTGTGAGGATACACTGTCCTTCCCTGCCCCCAGCATCAATATATTCCTTCCCAGGTACAAAAATGGAGGCTACCAGGAAATAGCAAGTCTCTAAACTAATTCTGAATCTATATTCATGTTTGGTCTAGTAAGTCAATTTTATCTTAAAAGGAGAAAAGGTTAAACTGAAATAACAGCTACCTGAAAAAACTCATCGTATTTTAAAAGGAAATAAAAGCAGAGCCAAAGGCAGGAGATCGAAAAAGGTGCCATCTAAAGACAGGCGATTAAAATGGAAAGTCCCCGTGTTATTACCTCCATCAAAAGAACCCTTTGTGACCATCAGAAAGGGTGATTTAGGAGGATTTTCAGGACATTTAATCTCCCCTCCTCCTCTGGGAATGCTGCTGAGTCAGTGCTGATTAGCCATTCCGTACCCCTGCTTCACCTTGCAGGGAGATTTGAGCAAGTGTTTCTTTTGTATTTTAAATAGCATTAATTGGCGGTATTTTGCATATGTATGTGCTAACTATTAAGGACAGAGACATGCTAACTGGTCTGTTAAGAGCCATCTCTGCAGCTCTCTGCCTGTCTCCGAGTATTACAAGTATTACACTTGTCTCACTTCAAAGGAGGAGGTGGCAGATGGCAGGGGAAACATACTTGCAAAACAAAACCAAAAAAGTAAGATTGGCTAGATAAAACCCCAAGCTGTGGACCACAGACATATTTAAATATCTCTCCCCATAAAATAGTCGCATTGTTATTGCTTTTTTTTTTGTCATTTTATCCACTTTGGTTCAAGAGCTGGGTGTTCAATTCACTAGTGCTCTTCATGGTAATCTTATGTGAACTATGAGATGCTAGCATAGATAAAAAAGAAGATCCAACAGCCTCACAGAAGTTTTTGAACCATAAATGAGCTTTTCCCCCCTCCTTATTCAGCAATAGCAAAATCCTGGATCTGTATTCCCATACACTAAAAAGTGTTTTTATAGCCACCAACAATCTTCACCGAGTTTCACCGCAGTAACCTAGGCAGCTAAGACTCCAAGCGCTTCGGAGACAAAGCAAAGTAAAGCAACCAGAGTCACTATACTTTACCAAAGAGGGAGATACACACAGTGGTGAGACAGGATGGCTCACATCTTTGCAAACTCTTCAGGAAAGGATTATATGAAATAAGCTGGTAGCAAACACTGTAAAGTTGAAAAAACCTGCTGTTTTTCTGACAGGATGCAGAGCAGATCTCAGTCTCCATGAGCCCAAGTGTCACAGAACCACCTCATCTTTTACTTCATCAATAAATAGGCCAAGATCAACAGAAAAGAATTAATCCTCAGAATAACACAGAAAACTGCTATTTGGCATCCTTTAGAACTTGATGAGATGAAGAAAGAAGCAGCAAAATCTACTGTGGGAAATTGTTCCACAGTATTTGATAAAGGAGTCATCTACGACAAGATGTGGTAAATTGAGAGCAACTGCTCAAACAAAATACCAAACAAAAACCAAAACCCACAGCAAACTCACACAGAAACCTACATTTGCATTGAGAAGAAAGAAAACTGTTTACTTGGAAAAATGGAAATAATTGTCTATAAAAAAAGTGCACAACAGACTTGACATTGGGATTGGAATAATCAACCAGGAGACGTGACAGGACTTGAACATACAAAGATGAGTTAGACCATTTTCTCCAAGAGAAATACACTTGGACTTTTGGCTATTTTTACCAGATTATCAGAAAAGCAAGACCATTAGAGACCTAAGAAGGCCCTGCAGAGTTTAAGTTCTTTATTATTGACATAGTCACAATAAAAAAATAAGGGCTTTTTCAGCCAGACACAATTGTAAACTCAAGTCCGTTACAAATTTATCCCCGATTAAAAGCACAACAGATCTATATTCTTATATGATCAAAATACAGCAGGGAAAAGCAATACAGGGGCAGCTGCCAGGCTGACATGCATCAGCTAGAACAATCATTTGTTCCTGTGGAAATAAAATAACTGCAATAGACGTGTCACTGCTAGGGTCTCATTCTTCTCTCAGGCTGATTTAGCATAATTTCACTGATCTCTGTGTAGTTAAATTCCCAATTTATACTGCTAAGGAAGAGGGGAAATAGCAGTGACAGTTTCATCGCCACAACTCAGTCCTCCTTTTCTCATACATACCTCTTCTAGGAATGTCTTGCTATTTGCCTAGTAGGAAGGAGACATCTCTTACAGTGGTCAAAACTATGACCAAAGCAGCGATTTATTTGCTCAGTTTGTTTTGCAAACAAATTAAAGTACGCTTCCAAGAATGAAAGAATGAAAAGGCAGGTCTTGCTATTGCAACACCAACATATTAACAGAAGACCCTTGACATCGGAAACCCTGTGTCCGTTTGGACTGTGAATGGCTACATTCCCATATCCGTAACTCAAGGCTGCATTTGTAAATACAATTACTGTACGCATGCTAAGAAAGCACGCAATGAGAAGATATTATCTTCTTCTGCAGGATACCACACCTGTGCTTTCAGTTACAGATCCATCTATTACTGAGATTTAGACATACATTTATGAGGAAAAATTAAAGATTACTGAGGATACGCCTTTTTAGTAATAGATCATGACTGTAGAGAAGCAGAGCCTCTCACCAAGGTGGGAGCAAGATGCTGCCAATTTGGCTTGCTTCTTGCAAGTCAAAGCCTGAAAAATAATCTATCTGTCCATCACAAAGCAAGCAATTTGGCCATAAAATTCTCATGGTCTATTTGTATTTGTAGTACATGCTTAGCTATTGTTAGGACTGGCAACAGAAATAAAACCAGTAATGCTGGGAGAGGGGTACGATTACTAAGCACTTCAGCTGCTAACTAGTGATGATTTGTTGACAATATATAATTTCTCAGATCTCACCATGGAAATAGTACAACTTCGGGGTGGGGGTGGGGGGGAAGCCAACCAAACCAACAAACCCAAAACCACACCAAGCCCCCAGAAAACCCCCAAACCACACACATGCATCTGTAGGCAAGAAGGAAACAAAGCTCTAAGCAGAGTGCCCAGTTTTCAGAAGTATTAGAGCTTTAACTAACACAAATAACTAAGCACTTCTGAAAAATTAGATCCATAAAGAGTTGGTTAAACCTTTCCTTTAGCACATCTCCACCCATTCTGTGTTTTACTTCTGGAATGTACTTGCTTTTAAAATTTCTCTACACTCACTGTTTAAAACTTGGCCCAATCAAATTAGCTATAGGAAAAAGCTGTTAATGTCTGAAGGACACATGCGGGCCCTGAAAAACTTTGGTAAACCTTGGTCCAATTGCTAATGAATTCCTAGTTCTCATCCAAGATATAACATCACAGTCCTACGTATGACAAAGGCTTCACAGAGGGCTCAAGGTATGAAAAGGAGAAGGAGAGCAAGAGCTTTCATCTTTTTTAGACACAAATTGTTTCAAGGAAGAGTTGAAACCCATTGCTGGGAAAACTCATAATATTGCCTCCCTTGCTATACCTGCCTAGTGGATAAATCAGGGACTCTGCTCAGCAGGGCTAGCAACTCAGCATGTTTAAACACTCTGAATCCACTTGAATGCCTAATTTTTCTTCCTTCTGCAAGATAATTCCTGCTCTGTTCCCACAGTCCTATCTATTTCTTTACTAATAAATGATTTTTCATGGGTTAGAGTTGAGTCATTTAAGGAAGCAATCAGGAAGTTTTATTTGCAGAAGACTGCATTGTGCGTACATGTGAAGTTCATTAATAATATCTTACTTGAGACTTCTCCCATTCTGGACCAGATGCTTAGAAATTGAACAGCTGCCTCTGGCACAGCTAAGGGTATTTTGTTTGGCAAGCACCACCACAGCTGTCTCAGACCTGACTACATCATACATCAAATGACTTCACAGATTGTCTTTACAGCAGCATGGAATTAGCTGGTAAGTCCCCTCAGACTCCTCTTGCATTTTTAGATACTACTCTGGATAAATCATACCTATGCAATTGTTCATTTACTTTGTCCTTCTTGAAGTCAGTAGATCGGGAAGACAAGATATTGGCACCAGCTGAGACGCTTCGGTCCATCCCATGGCGTGATGAGAATATTTTAGATGACTTCATTTCAACTGCTATTTAAAAAAGAAACACAGTTCAGTGAGGAGTCTTCTCTTTACAATTTTAGTAGAAACATAATCAAGTCACAGTTCCTGCTGTATGAAGGAAACCTTAAGATAATGGCAGGCTACTGAGTTAGCGTGGCAGAGTGCATTACAGCTCATCAGCTGAGCCAAGCCAACTGCAAGTGTGCATACTTCCAGCCCTTTGCAGTTGGAAAGTAAAATGTGCTTGGATCATTTTCAAAGCAGCTACACTCTGCATTTGCAATGGGCTAGGAGCATGTAGATCATCAGTTAACGTATATCAGTTAATGACTGATATCTCATTAAAGCCACAGGAATGCAACCATTTGCAGTTGTCTGTACATATCCATAGTAACAGGCAGCCACTGTGGACAAAAAACGGCGTTTTACACTTTTGTCAGACTTCAGCTCTATTACATTTGTTCAATATACCTCACTTTCTGCCTTGCACTGATGGAGAAGGGAAGGACAGTCAGTTTGCTGAGAGACACAAGGCTACCAAGATGCACAAATTCAATAAGAGTTTAGGGAAAGTCCCTAGCTTCATTCCTCCCATGCTCAGGACAGGTTGCCGTCCTGATTTGCTCTCACATGCTGATATGGATGCAGATCAGGTCACTTTCAGACAAGCATTTGGCTGCCCAGCACATGTTCTGTCTGAAATTCAGCATAGTAAGTGTAGTAAGATGACCAGGGTTCATCTTTAGTCCACAAGTTTTCTGCTCACAGGAGACAAAAAACAGCCAGAATTATTGATTCTTTACTAAAACGATAAAAAAGGGAGGATGGATCCAGACAAAAAATATCAGACTGACTCAAGAACCGCTGAATATATCCAGGCATGGAAGACATCAAGAACTACTCTCATTTTTAGAAAACAAAAGAGGATCAAGGCTTCTTGACCTTGACAATGCTAACTGTTCACATGAAGTTTTTATTCTAACTGTTTTTTCACTCTTGGTGTCTTACTATTCATTTCATGACTTGACTGCATGAAACTCTGAATCTCAAAGTATTCATGTGATGCTGGAAAACACATATTCTGAAGCGAGCAGGTTCCTGGTACTACATAATGACCATCAGATGAAGATCAGAACTCAATAAACTGCATATTTATTTCACAGCAAAGGTGTTTGGCAGGGCATGATGAGAGTCTCCAGAAGCGGTACAATTATTTTTATATCTTTCTGTTATATACTGTTCCCTGCTGTATCTTAGAAGGCACTAGAAGATACTATTATTCAATTATCCATTGTCTTCAATTAAAGCCTTTCCAATTTAAAAATTACAAAGCCCAGTGCTTTTTAGAAAACAAGGGATGTCCAAAGACCCAGTCCAATTATCAGTACACAGAATGAAAGTCCTGTCACTGACATGAACAACCAGGGGATCCATCAGTGCAGTCTCTCTTTTCTCTTCGCTTCCTCCTCATTTCTAAATCCCAAAAGGTAAGAAAGACAAGCATGTATTGCTCTGGCTACTTGCAAAAACCTGAAACAAATCTCTGGCAATCCTTCAAGTAGCTCAGTGTTGTTTTATAGCCTGGATTAGTACTAGGAAGTATTGTCTCTGTCACACACAAAAATTCTTTGTATTTTTACATGTATAATGCATGTAAACTTGCAATATGCTGTATATTCTGACCTCTGAGATTTCTCTACAAGAAAAGAGTATAATCTAGTAGTCTTATTATTATCCGCTTGCATATAATTTTGACTGAAAACAGCTAACAAACCGTTTTAGACAGAGGCTACAAGCAAAGTTCTGATAATATGAAACATTAAATTTGGAAGGAATTTCTTCAGCATGAAGGCTGTAAATCAATATTCTCCATCAAAAATGAACAACATTTACTTTGCTGACTACGTCAGGCTCTCTGTTTAAATCTCCCCATAAATCTCTACAAGCAAACCCTCACACAGCATCAGCAGCACAGAAAAAGTGACAGAGGTGACTGAATGCATTTCACTGGCAAGGTATTATCAAAGTGTGCTTCAGAAGGCATGCTGGGCTCCTGGTGGCTGCATAATGCCTTAGAAATTGTATCCAATTACACTTTAAAACAGCAAATAGGAACACCTTTGATACCTCCTTGGATTAATTTCTTTTACAAAGCATGAGTATGTAAAACTCCATTTTTTTTTTCTTCTACGTAGCATACAAGTCAGTATGCTTTTGATTAGTTTACAGTCTCTGCTGTTCTGAGTTACTGCCCCTGGCCAGCTAACCTCCCCGCAGAACGGGCTCAGCTATACTCAAGGTGTTACTGTGCAAAGCGAGGCTTTAGGACAGCGGCTGTCATTCCTACACAACAGTGAGAACCCAAGTGCCCATCTTGAACAGGAGCTTCATCTGCTCTATCATACGGCTTTCATTCAGCATGTTATATTTATCAGCTCTAGGCATTACGCAAGAAAATTCCTGCCTGCAAGACCTTGGTTACTTTTCTCAGAATCCTTTTCATTTCCTCTAGGAAATTTAAAAAAATAGAAGAGAAAGTAAAAAGTATGCTACTCCTTTACTGCTTCAAAGCATATTTTTCAGCAAAGTAAAGGCATGCTTTGTCTGAACTTATTAATAATTCTGTACCGGATATGCTGCAAGATCCTTTATCTAAGACTGCAGAACATTTTGCCTTAAATCCCTAATTAGAAATGTTAATGAATCCCTGCAAGAAGGCTGAAACTCCCACATTTAAAGTTCCAAAATCTTGTGGATATCAGAATTTCAGAAATAAAGTATTTCAGAAGCCTATAACCTTTTAAATTCCATCACGTGTTTCTGAGCTCTCAGGTCCAGCTGAGTTTGCATTCATTTCAGTTTAAGTTGCAAGGACAGAATCTTTAGCAGCATCATCCACAATGTAGCTATACAGCACAGGGTTTCCCATCCTCCACAACCTTTTACGGTTTGAATGTAGCTGCAAATCTAAGCAGATAACTGCAGCTGCCTTCAGCTCTAATACAGGGGTCTAGCCAACAGAGCCTGCAGGTGCCAGCAGACAGTGATTCATTTAGATTCAAACAAGGGTATATTTGATCAACGAAGGGGCTTTGCCTGTTGGGAAGTGCACTGGTGTCCGGGCTGCAGCTCTTT